>NC_134492.1:34466870-34576870 GCF_040206685.1 Ascaphus truei
TTGCCTCCAATAGAGAAGCGTAAGAAGATTTGCAGAACCTTGAGGGCAAAATCAGAGAGAGTGGCCTTCAGAGACATGAGATCCTACAGACCAGGGTGAATTAATTACAGATCACCAGCATAGAAAGGACAGAGTAGTCTTTTTCATATTACAAAGTGACATGGATCCTCGGAAAGATGTGCAGAAAGAGATAAGGGGAGCCTATCTGGCAATCATGGGAGGAAGACTCCCAATATTTTGGGAAGATGGGCTCAATCCATCATAGATTCCTGGATCTTCGGTATAATATAGAGGTTACTTCGAATTCAGGTAAAATCCAGAGAAATGCAGTTTTCGTACATCAGATTCCTAAAAGCATAGAAGGAGCTCGAGTCCTCAAAAGTATGAGAGCTGTTAAACAACTGGTATACCGGTGCCATGGAATCGGACAGAACAAGGAATTGATTCGGTTCTTGGTCCAAAAAAACCCGGTACCTTCAGAGCGGTGTTGGACCTAAAGAGTCAAAACGTTTCTCAGAATACAGAGGTTCAGGATGGAATCACTGAATTTACGGATTGCTACAATAGACCCAGAAAATTGGATAGTGTCGGTAGATCTAAAGGACGCCTATCTCCACATACCTGCAGCAAGGACACACAAAAATACCTAAGATTCGTGATGAGTGAAAATCACTATCGGTTTGCAGCCTTACCTTTCGGTCTTGGAGAAGTTACAAGAGTTCATGAAGGTCCTGATAACCTTGACAGCAGAAATCAGAAAGGAAGGAATCTGAATTATCTGGACGACATTCTTATAAAAGCCAAAGTCCAGGACCTTTTTACTGCAGCACCTCCACAAGAGTGATGGAACTGCTAAAAGAACACAGTTGGTTAAGTGAATTAATACTTTCTCAAATGTTAATGTTTCTGGGAGTACAGTTCAATGCAGCTTGAGGCCTTGTTTCCGTTCCAAAGATCAAAAGAAAGGGCCAGAGTAATCAAAAGCAAAGGATGGCTTCAAACACATCAATGCATGACTATCATAGGAAAGCTGTCATCAGGTTGTAAAATGGGCAAGATGGCACATGATGATCCAAATCCATTTCATTGAGTAATGGGACAGTTAGCAAAGGGATTCTCTTCAGCTAATATGGATCCCAGAGAAGTTAAACGTTTCCTTAGGCCGAGGCTCCACTGCACGCGCCCGCACGGCCGCCTTGCTTCCCGGCGGTGCGTGCAAGTCACTTCACAACGATCTGCAATCAACTTTTTTCGGCGCGGGGGGCTAGGCCAAAACTGGTTGGGGGGGAGGTTGTGGGTCTGCAGGAGAGGGGGAGGGTGGGATGATACAAGGGGGTAGATCGGGTGCTGTAAAGTTTCCCCCCCCCCACCGTGTGTGTGTGTGTGGAGGAGATACACTGGGGCTGTGCGAAACACACACACATACATGCGCACACTCCCCCCCCACCTTTTGGAGGTGGGGGAAGCTCTGACAGCTCCAGGAAGGTACAGCCCCCCGGTGCTGATAGGCTCCCCAGTGCACCACGTGACGCGTCACCGCTCGGGATAACAATCCTCTTGCATCCCCTGCCGGCTGACGCGTCCTAGTGCGTAGTGAGCCTTGCAGTGAGGGACTGGGGCCGACTTGGGAGCAAATCATGGGCAGGTGAGTGATGCGCGCCGTCGGATGCAGCGGGACCGCAGCCTTACAATGGTGGGAACAAGACTACAATCTGAAACAAGATTGTGCACTACAAGATCATGTGGGTCACGGTCAAGACTGTTAAAAGTCTTTTACTCTTATCTTTCCATGATAAAATAATTCCGCCTCCGGTTTAGCACACACAAATCACGTTTATTGTAGGATGTTATTACTTACATATAGCAGATATATGGTAGTTCACATCAAATTTGTCCTATGCTTTTCAAAGATGTTGTATGTTATCTTGTTCTATTCTCTGCTTAAACATCTGTCACGTGAGACCAGGCAGTTTACACCTTTTTACTAGGATCATACATTGAGCAAAACAAGGTAAGTGAAATAAATTGTAAATGTATTCACTGGAAAAGGCAAAAACACAATGTTACACAAACTACATAAGAAAAGGCACACTTACTTGGGACTGAGGTACACAACTAAACTCTCCAAGGTGCAGGGAAACCTACCTAAGTATTTTTCTCTGACTGAGATTTAGCCTGCAACGTCCTAGAACTGATATCAGCCTGCAGTTCGACGCCACCCCTCCCCTCTCTCCTGCAGTTCGGCGCCACCCCTCCCCTCTCTCCTGCAGTTCGACGCCACCCCTCCCCTCTCTCCAGAGGTCTGGAGTAACTTGCTTAGAAAAAACTTGCTAAGACTCTTAGAGAACTCCAAAATCTGATTGGCGCAGGGGTTTATAATTCTGAGTTTCATTCACAGAATATTACAGCCTATCATAAGCGTGAGAACATTCTCAGCAGCCAATCAGAGCAGGGCTCATCTGGCTGATGTTAGAGGCAAGGAGTGTGATGAGCCGGCTCAGGACGTCCCGTGGGCGGGACATGTTCTAGCCTATAGGAAAAGCGCCTAGGATCTCCATCTTTTCCCTAGCCAGCCCATTGCCTCCCGCTGGCCAGGCCCCACTAGCAGACCAGAGGATCCCCCCACCCACCAGGGGGTCTCTGTTCTCCTGACCCAGTACTCCGTCATGTCCCATCCATTTAGCACCCGACATCTCAAACATCCTCTGTGACTTTCATCTCCTGATGTCCTGCCAGACTCGCCGTCACCAAGTTTGGTAGTCTCTGGGACATCGGTTCTGAAAGCCCACTAACTTTACAGTGCATAACACTACACTTCATTACATGTTAATAAAATAAACCTTTAATACATCCCTAAGCCCTGGGGAATAGGAAAAAGTACACTTTTCTATTCTATCAGCCTATATTCCCCCATACACTATTGCATAGATTTAGAATGGAATCTAAGAATCCCCTTATAAGGTTGTAAGTACGGTTGGCACACCTCAGAACCGCTGTACAGGTTCTGGGTGACCTGGGCATTAAATGAGTATCCCCCTTTACCTAGGAACCACTTTACTGTTTCAGGGACACCATCTCCCTATGCCCCTTTTACTTTTCTGGTCTGTGCAGAAGCAGGGAACCAACCCATGAACCCCTACATAGGTTCTGGGTGACCTGGGCATTTACTGGGTATCCCCATTAACCTAGGGACCCCTTGACTGTTTCAGGGACACCTCACATCCCTATGCCCCTTTGACCTTTCTGGTCTGTGCTGAAGCAGGGAACCCCTAGTGGTGAAAAAGCTTTTGCGACTCAAGGGGAGCTATTGCCGGAACCTTGTGCCTACATGTATCCAGGAATCACTCATGATTCCCGGGTACATTTTTGGGGTATCCAGCAACTCTGGACCCTGGCTACCTAGGCACATCCTGACAACACTTTCTCCGCAAAACCCCCCTTGAGCCTCATACCACAGCAATCTCTGCTTGTTGGCACTCCTGGAAAGGTAAAAACACATAAAATACTTTATTACCGCATAATTATACATGATGCAAAAACAGTTACTGGGCTCCAGCTGACACTCTATAAACCCAACACATGGATAAGGGGTAACCAAACGGGCTTAAACCTTTTATTTGATAGCCTGGCTACCCTACTGTCACAACGTCCTGTTGGATTCTTCCCCTAGTCTTAACCTTCTCTCTCGGTATTAAACTGATTTGCAATTCTGCCCAGTTTTTATGCAGAGAAAATTACATACACAGGCGTTCTAATATCTCTGAATATGGCATCATCGTATCTTTTTCTAACTGGATCTATAACTAGCATCTTTCATATAAGGAACTTTGTCTTTCTGGCACAATAGTCTTAACAATATGGAAGTCAACTATGTCTAATATTGAAAATCTATGAGCGAATTCAGTCTTTAATAGCCCATGACAAGTGTTTGTAATAAATCCAAGTCACTTATTGATGTTTGATCATCTCTAGATATCTATCAAACAGCGGGTGCCACTTTACATAAGGTTATCTTTCTATACATGTGCATATCACTCATACCAGAGGATGGAAAAGATGGGCAATGGTTCCAAACGCCTGTGCCATTGCGTGGAAAGGTGCAGCACATTCAGATGTAATTTTTTGTAATGTACTTATACAATTGGTCTTAAAACAGACAACAGTACAAAGCGCCTACATGGCTATTTCAGCAATTGGATGCAAAATTGTTTTCAACTATTTAAACTGCATGTTTGTTGCAGGTGCAGTTAGATAGCGCTACCCTTATATGCATAAAATTGTGTGGGCAGCAGCATTTTGCAGCCAGTGTGTGAAATCTACATTTGTACAACAAAGGTTCAAGTGGGGTTGATAGCAACAGAATACAGAATGAGCAGAAAATGTTTTCTCTTTGCAGCTGGAAAAGGAGATGAGATTGTGTCTAGCACAGAAAGGAGCTGGGGGAAGTATCAGTCCTGATCTTAGACGAGAAATTATACATGTAAGTTACAAAGCTCCGTGAGGAAATAAATGACTCTTCATCCGAGCCTGTTTCACTGACTGCAACCATCCTGGTCCGTCCAACACAATTGCCCTCCATAGCTATTTTAGATTGTTGTTGATAGCCCATCGAGATTCACACACCAAAACTTGTGGTTTTGTTTGCAGCACAAGCTCTGGTTTTCAGAATTTTTATGAAAAAGGGAAGGATTCCTGGGCAGCTGGGTCAATTATACCATGTCTTTTTTATTATTTATTTATTTAAATATACACCTATTCCCTTTGTCCTCTAACTCTCCCTGGCAAACAGATCATGGCGCCTCAGCCCATTTTTCTTATTGCCCAAACCATGCGGTTCCAATATTAACGCTTATTCCCATCACACAGATTGTGAATCGGCATTCAGAGGGACCGTTGGTTTCTCAACTACCTGTTCTATTTAAGGTGGGCTTCTTTTCTCTTTAAGTGGCTTTGCTTGTAGCAGTGGTGAGTGTATATGTGTTCTTTGTGTAGAGGAGCAATTATTGTATGCATGTGCAGGAACTGCCAACAGTGTATATTGGAGTGTATATGGAGAACTTTTTAGTGGTGCATGCAAAGAGTATTGCACCAAAACGTTGCTGTCTATGTTTTAGGGCTATACGGGAAAGGACCTGCCATTCAAGGAACTAGGCTTCATGTCTGTAATGGAACTTGTTGGTTCCCTGGGTGACATTCTTTATCTGGAAAGCACAGCGGATGGACAGGACTGGCGACTGTTTGACGCTGAAACAAAATACAAGACGGAGGGTGAGGGATCCGCAACGGTGTTAACTGTCTACACTTTCTGCCCTTGTCTCTGTGTGTGTAAGAACATCACGAAAGCTGCATGATCAGGGCTGGAAAAATCCACTCCCAAAAATTCAGGGCAGATGAGTGAAAGATGCAGTCTCCTTTTCATTGGGCCGTGTGCTGAAAGGCGCTGAACTGCAGGCTGTGTGACTGCGGTGTGCCTGTCATCACTGCAAAATAATCAACATTTTTTTGCCCCACAATGCTTTGTGTCTGCCTCTGTAGTCTGGCTCCTCTTAAACGCAAGACATTGTGGGACAATAGTGTCAGGCTGTATCTTTCACTTCAGGTTGGTTTATTTTGACACTTGCTGCCCTATTGACAGGTAAGGTCAATGGTATGAATGATTGGGGGTGGTTGGGTATGAGAAGGGGGGACGAGTGACTTTTTCCCTTGCCTGGTCAATGTTAGTGATATTTTTCCAGCCCAACATATTAATCAAGACTTACCTTGTCTCTCCCTCCCACAAGAGGGACTTCAGAAAATAGACTATGAAGGGCCCTATCTTCACTGATTTGTATCCATATTGCGCTCTTTATTAGATGATGGGTTGCTGACTGTCGCTAATCGTCACTTCCTCAGTGGGAATTCGCCTCCGCAGAGCTCCAAGCATGTGAAGCCAGCCGGGATCCAAGTGTCTCAGGCATATATCAATCTTTGGGTATGGACCTGATTATGGTAACAAACAGCTTGGTATGGATCACCACGTATAGCTCAAGGGATCAGCAAGTGTAGTTCGAAGGACCTGTAGAGGGAAATCCTATCGGCTATCCCCTAGGTCAGGAGTGGCCACCAACAGGTCAAGTTCTAAACAAGCTTCAGCACAGGTGGCTCACTCAGTTGATCAGTCAGTGACGGACATTGATTGAGCCACCTGTGCTGAAGCACGGAAAACCATGAAAACCTAACCTGTTGTTGGCCCTTGAGAACAGGGTTTGGCCACCCCTGTCTCAGTTGATCTCCCAGTGGCTGGAGAAGAGTTCCGCTTCATTAAAATGAAGGGAGAAATAATCTTCTCTAGCACAGTAAAGCCGCTTCACACTTTATAGAGTAAATGTGACATTTTTGTTGCGCACCCTCCCACTCTTTTTGTAAATATTGAATATCCTTTTGCTAGGAGGGGCCCTCCATTTGTTAACTCGCTGACTTCTTTTTTACTAAAGTGGGGGCCTCTGAAGCTGTCTTCTTCCACGGAGAGAGAGATTCCTCCCGATGCAGTAAAGGAGCAGAGGCTACGCTGCTTACCTCATATGGAACAAGGCTCCCTGCTAGGGGTCATCATAGAGAATATCAGCACCCCCAGTCAGTTTTATGTCCGCCTCTGTAGCAAAGACACCTCTGAGAAGCTGGAGGACATGATGATCGAGATGAGGTAGGATGTCCTGTTAACAACACGGAACAATACGTGATAGGTTTCATTTTGGGATACAGAAAGAAGAGACAAGGGAACATAGTAATGGGAGTGGTTGCATACAGAATATCAATGCAGCCTGAAGAGGGGAAGGTTCTCGCAGAATCGGACATTTGGTCGTGGCCATATCGCCGCGACCAAGTCTCCGCCGCCGAGGGACACTTCGCTGCAGCGACTTCGCCGCCGGTCACTCGGCCGCTGGCCGTTTTGCCAATAAGGTAAATTGACTTAAGGGGTTTTAGCGGTTAGGTTTTTAGGGTAGGGGATTAGAGTAAGAGGTTTTAGGGTAGGGGGTTAAGGATAGTAGTTTTGGGGTAAGGTTTTTAGGGTAGGGAATTAGGTAAGGGGTTAACGTTTTTAGAGTAGGGGCGTAACGTTCGTATTGGGGTTGAGGTTAGGGGTTTTAGGGTAAGGGAAATGGCTGGCGGTGAGATGTCCCTGCAGTGAGGTGAGTGGCGGCTAAATGCCAGCGGTGACTTGGTCGCGGCAAAAAGAATGTCTTAAACGGAGGTTCTCACGCCCCACAGGGCACACTACTGATGGCGTCTATCTCGCTGCCTCACAAATTATCCCAGGAACCCCTGTGTGGCAGTTAGTATTTTGTTATTGTTACCACAGCAGGTCAGGTTTTAAGGATATCCCTGCTTCAGCACAGGTGACTCAATCTGATTGAGGCACCTGTGCTAAAGCAGGGACTGATTGAGCCACATGTGCTGAAGCTGAGATCCTGAAAACCTGACCTGTTGTGGAGGGGGGGCGGCTTGAGGACTGGTGTTGAGCCCCCCTGATCTAGGGTATAGAAAGAGAGCTAATGAATGACACATTTATTCTTCAATTACAGTGATTATCAGGGCTGGAAAAAATCACCTATCTCCTCATCCGAGACGAGTGGGAACTCGGAAGAGTAGTGGAAACGGTAGCTTCCTTTTTTTGCTGTACCATGCTCTTAAACTGCAGAGTTTTTGCAAGCAGCATGGCTGTCATTCACCGCCAAAGCTAGCGCCCCATATGCCTTGTGTAATGCCAAGGCATTGTGAGGAGCTAGATTTGAAGCTCTTGCAGCGAGTGATGGCCACACGCACCCTGAAGTTTAAGTGAGCAATCCAATAAATAGGAAGCTACATTTTTCACTTAAGGCTGGTTGACAGAGGTAAGGGCAAGGGTCTTGATTATTTGGGGGGGAGGCAAGGGGTCTGTAAATATGATGGTAATGAGGTATAAAGGGGTGGACGCGAGGCATTTTACCTTGACTGGTGAATGTTACTGGTATTTTTCCAGCCCTGGTGACTAGTATTGGCACATGGGTGTCAATTGGGTAACATATAATCCGTTGTTGGCAGCAAGGGGGTGATTCTTGGGTAATCAGAAAGGAATTATACATTGGCAGAGGATGGCTGTTACACAACATAGCATGTACTGTAGGGGTGCTCTATAGCTCCGTTTGAGTTGCTTGGCTCTCTGTAAATTTCCACCTGGTCTTGTTTTCCAGGCGCTGCTATTCCAATGCGTGTGTGTCTGAGCGTTATTGGGTTCCGGATCACTGTGTGTCCGTGGGTGGGGTCTTTGCTCTCCGGGTGTCTGGAGATGTGTGGTGGTATAGAGTTATTGTGCACGCTGTACTCAGTTCAGAGGAGCTTGATGTGTTTTACCCTGACTTTGGCAATGTGGCAACTGTCAAAAGGAGCTGGCTACGATTTCTCAAGTAAGAGTCTACAGCGGTTTTATCTTTTTAGACCTCTTTGTATGTGACAAAATGTTTTCCTGCCTGTTCTTGATTCCCCTCATGTCAATTGTGTCTTTTTGTCGTCCCCATCTCTTAACGCGCTGTCTGGCTGGTGCCTCCTCTTACCCACCATATCTTGCGTCCCGGTCTCTTTTCTTCTCCTATATGGTTTTCCTGTCTGGCCTTTTGTTTGTTCCTGCACGGTCTCGTCTGGCTCTGTTCCCATCTCTCTTGATATTTTTCCCACTTCAGGAACTGCTATATGAATCTTCCTGCCCAGGCAGTGCCTTCTTCGCTAGCTTGTGTGAGACCAGCGAAGGTAAGTAAGCAGAGCACAAATGAAGCTTAAACCTGTTACTACTGTTGATGAGGGCTAAACATGTTTTGATGTTTGGTATCGAGTATTCCTTTTTTCTTGTAGGATCAATGGTCAACTCCAGCTATAAAGCGTTTCCAGCAGCTGTGTGGCTGTGGTCCTTTGGTGGGGCTGGTGCTGCAATATGTGCAGGATGTACTGTGTCTTTTCCTTTGTGATACCTCATCCGATGCTGACATTTATCTGCACCAGCTACTGGTGACCGCGGGACATGCGGTCGGAACCAAGGAGTCAGAGCCTCACCGGGTGAGAAAATAGAGAGGGAAAGGAGAAAGAAGTGTAGGGATCCCACGGAGTGGGCAAACAGAGGAGAGTTACAATTTAGAGTAGTATGGACATGAACACAAAGTTTAGAGGCAGATGTGGAGATGGAATGCGTTGCAGGCCCCTCTGGCAGTTAATGGGTTACTCAATAGAAATGGAAGCCAGCAGACTTAGAAAAGAGTAGGTGAGTGCTGGTAGCCTGATGGGAGAGCAAATATGGTGTGGCAAGAAATTATTTTGCCTGTCAGCGTCATTCTGATCCTCTTGTCTGTCAATAGGTCTTGCATCAATTAAATCCCTTTGTGCTGTACCTGAAACGAGCTCAGGAGCTGTCACAGGACAAGTCAAGAAAGACTCAAAGTTCGGCTCAAAATGAAAACAGCCCTGCTGAACTTCCATATAACAGAGAACCTGTCCTGCAGGTAACATTGTTAAATGCTACAAAATGAAGGCTTACAGTGGGCGTCTCTCAAAGAGGGGGCTCTGACGGCTGCATTTTTATCACTACAGAATATACCACCTGTGGCAAAATATGTGTACAGTGCTAAAGTTAGCCACTAGAAGTAAATCTGAGAATTCCAGTTTGTGACGGTATTTAAAATTAGCTGTCACATAGTAATAGAGAACAGAATGAGGGGGGAGAGAGGGGGGAAAAGAGATGAGTTAATAGGGTGTGATATATGTACAAAAGGGAAATACTGTGAGGGAAGGTATTTCATATTTTACATTTTGGTACATATGTCATTGTGATAAGGAATTATATTATTATATTGTTTATATTATTGTATTATACAAAATAGCAGGTTCTAGTGTATATTGCACAAATCGGAGGGATGATCAACTTCTTTGAATCTCAGTAATCCAACTGTCCCATCCTTTGCTCAGGGCAGGGAAACACTGCTATTCCCATCCCGTAAATTATTTTCCTTCACCCAAAGGTTAAAGAGGAAGCTGCGCTTGGTATGCCATACCTGGAAGCGTTGCCTACGGGCACAGACTTGTGGGATGAGAACTGGCCTTTTACAGGCAATGTAGCGTCTCTCAGTGACACCTGTGAACCCTCCAATGTGAACAACGAGAAGCAGCAGCATGAGAAACTTAGCCAAGAGGTGTGTATACAATATCTGATTGGGGAGAATCAAAGACCTTGCAGATGGCATAAGTGTGGTGCTTTATTCACAAGACTGTGTTGGCGTGAGACAGGTGCTAGGGTCTGGAACAGCTGATGCAGCTTGCCTATTTGTTCTGTTTTCAGCCCTCCAAAGTTTGTGAGGAGTCTGATGATGCTGGTCTGCGAATGTGTCCCCTGGAGGAATTTTACATCTCTCTCATCAAGTCCAAGACTTCACCGGAGAGGAGTGACATGCAGCAATCTCTCCCAGCAAGGGACCAGCCCACCCTACAGAAATTACACTTGCCTGCCACAGAGCAGTGCCAAGGTAATATTTGTATTTATAACATCTGTATAAGTTGAAACATGTGGTTCTGTTAACTACATCTTTTTTTCCATGCTCACTACTAGTCTTTCCTGCAGGTGCGGAGAAACCATGTGTGGACAAGTCTGATTTTTGCTTGGACGGGGAACCAACATATTACCAGCAGTCGCACAACATGGTCAACCCATTTTTGGGATTCCAGAAGCTTCAGATCCCTCGAAGTGCAACAACGGTGACCCTAGGACCATCTGCTCGATTGACCACTGCTGGCAGCCTTGTACATTGGGTGCCTGACCTAGGCAAAGTATAGAGAGCTCACTTTAACCACAACTTGCTTATCTCAGGGAATCTATCTGCCATGGTTGTGAGATTAAGGTTGGCAATTGTGTTTTCGGATGACGATACATTGTGGCATGTGATACCTTTTTAATGGACCACCACATCAATTGTGTATGTTTGCAGAAATGTGGAGGTCTCTTCATAGGGTGTGATCTCTAAACTGGAAATTAGAGACTACAATACTGTATATAGCAGGAGGTTCATCACAGCAGGGGTCTTCCTTTGTGAATGTGTTTAGATAATTAGCATACTGTAGCTGAGGTTTTGTCCTCTGCATGCATCCATGAATGAGGTGTTGAGAGGATAAGTATCCTTAGGCAGTCGTATTAGCTTTCGGTATCTGTGAACAGATTGAGGTGAAACGTGTTGTGTTTGAGGTTTCCATTGTGCTTCATAAATCCACAGTCCTGATCCAAGCCGTTACGCCAGGACTGCAAAAAAGGATGTATTTCCGTTCCCATGTCCTTCTGTCCTGAGTGTTGTTGAAGTTACCCTTTAGAACCAATACAGATGAATCAGAAGTGGAATGTCCGGTTAGTGAGATGTGCTGACCAAGTATATTGTCCGGGTCAGATATGGTGAATCTGTGATATCATTTATATATCTGTGATCAGAGATGAACTATTTCTAACCATAACTCCAGTTGGTCAGCACCTTTCACTACCTGGACAGACATTCCATTTCTGATTTACCTGTATTCTTAAAGACAACTTCGAGAACACTCGGGACCGCACAATTTAGGACACAAGTGTCTCAGCCCTAATACACACCTGTATCTCTTCACACCAATAACCGAGGACACAACCCCTGCCTAAGTATACTTATCCTTTCAACACCTTGTTGATGGCTCTACAGTATATAGAGGACAATACCTTGGCTACAGTATGCTAATCATCTGTACACCTCATTCACAGAGAGAGACCCCTGCTGTGATGAGCCTTGTGCTATGTATTGAAGTCTCCCGTCTCCAGTTTCGAGATCATAGTGAAATAGGTTGCACCATTTTTTTAAATAAACCAACATCTTGGGTTTCTACAGATGTACTGTACAGCTTTAAAGATCTCAGAAGTCTTTTTTTTTTTTTTTTTAAGTATCCGGCTAAGAAGAGTTTTGTGGTCTTTTCAGGGTACATTATTGTATAGTGGTCCTTTAGAAAGTATTGCATTTTGCAGAAAACCTACACAGGTATAGTCAGAGGAAGATAGTTATATGGTGAGGAACATGAGGTGCATGGTCACCGCGTAATTTCAGTTGTGACATCACGTTTTGCTTTTGTTTATATTTGAGTTTAGTGCACAGAATTTGGGGGAGATGGTTGTAGAATACATTGTTACCATGTTATAGTTATTGAATTTTTTATTACTGGTGGTGAGAAAGCAGAGGAAAAAACTTAACCTGGAGGAGGATTGAACAATCCTGTTTATCGTTTTTTTGTATTGGTTTTTGGTTTATTCGTATTGTCACCACAAGATGGTGGTATATCACTTGTCCATATGAACAGGTTAATTTCCTATGTAAACTTTTGTGTGTATTTTTTTATTTATTTATTTTTTGATGGATATAGCACTATAAAAACTGGAGTGTTTTCAGTCCACCAATTTAAACAATAAAGGAAATAATTGAAACAATGAATGGATCAGTTCTTAAGCTAATTTTATTAAATATAAGACAGAAAACATGTATTTTAATCTTGACTGGTTTAACAAAAAATAATCTGTTGCATTCAGAGTACTGTATGTGAAAAGGATTATATGAATGGTTATTATGCACACACATGTTTATCTTTTCAAAGTAATTTATGGAGTACACTCATTAAAATGAGTTCTTTTGCTGTTTGAAGGATTTACTCCGCTAAGCATTATACACATCATCAGGGAAGAGGTCCTGTTTCACCCATGATGGTGTGTCAATATTTTCACATGCAACCTTTCTATAATTTATCAATGAAGTATTGAAGTCTCAATTCCTTGTTGTGTCACCTGATGATATGACCAAGATCTGCCCGGCTGCATTCTCTAGCATTCTAGTACTGTCGTTTTTCCTTTGCCACTTAGTAATCCCAATCCTGTTCCATATGTATTCTGAGTCTCATTTGTATGGTGCACATACCAATGTCGTTTTTATGACGAGGCTAAAGGATATGAAGATGAGGCCGGGCAGAATAACCTTATTTGCTTGTGACCTGGTAGCCGTGATTCATCGTTTTCTTTTTTAATCTTTGCTGCTCAGTGATCCAAGAAGACGGATGCACAGGACGACCTTCCTGCATGTGACCTCTCTTTGACCCTAAACTCGGCTGGAATCTATTAGAGTGAAGGAAAGCAGGATTGGCCCTGGGGTAGAGCAGCAGCTGCCTTCCGGAAAACACACCCGCTTCCTGCCTAACCTTTCTTATCAATGAAATGGTCTTTGCTAGGTTTATTCCATTGGGCAAGAGAACAGCCACTAGGCTAAATTTTAACACTAGAAATAAGAGCAGTTTGCACAAAGCGACAGATCATGTTCACATGTTCACATGTACACTAGTTGGCTGTACAGCTCTGGGCAAATAAAAAAATGTTCTGCACTATTCTAATGCACTCTTTGGGACCATGCTGCACCAATACTGTCCAAACTCAGGGTAGCCAACTCCAGTCAGCTACCAACAGGTCAGGTTTTCATGATATCCCTGCTTCATCACAGGACCGCCACTTGTGCTGAAGCAGAGATAACCTGTAAACCTAACCTGTTGGTAGCTCTTGAGGACTGGAGTTGGCTACCTCTGGTCTAAAGAGTTGGGCACCTTACATCCATATACCTGACCTCTCATTATTATTTTTTTACTGCAAAGGTATTCAGAGGTAATTTGCTCTTCTCTGAAGCATGATGCTGTTTATTATAGCTGATTAGGGGGCACAGGATGTAGAATGTGCGGAGACTCAGAATTTCTGTACTTACACTTGGGCATAATCCCCAAATCCAAGCACTTTTTAAAAAAATTTTTTTTTAACTTTCACCAGATATGTCATGTTATGTTCACACTTTGCGTATCTATATTGGCTTCCTATCCAATTCTGTGTTAAAATGATTTTCTATGGTGTACCGTTCTCCCTTTTGGACAAGCTATTTAATCTTTCCAATGTTTTTATTTCATATTTTTTTCAAATTGAGAGAATATATTTATTCTGGAACATTTCCTCCTTTCCTGCCCCCCCCCACACCCACACCCATACTCCATCCAGGATTTCAAAAATGTTCCAACCAATGCCCCCTACCCGTTTTAATGTAGATGTTTTATTTCAACCTTCCACTCTTACATTCTGTTCTGTTTTACAACTCGCATCTGTTTATCATCTCTTATCTAGCTACTCCATCATGGTTTTTTTTCCTTCTGTGGTACAGAGAATGACAAGTATCAGATGGCCCGCGTTACTTGCCGGAGACCAATGCCTCCAGCAAGAAAAAAGCCAAGGTTGCTTTGTATGATCAAGACTTACAGTAAATGGGCATTCCCCCTCCCAAGCCCCCTGAAGCATAGTGTGACTTGCTCAAGGTCACAAGAAACTGACACTGGGTATGAAACTGGCAGTGGTATTAGCACTGATTACTCCATCTCCCAAGCAGGGATTGGGAGTGCTGCAGCATGATGATAATTATCCAAATACAAAGTGTTAAAGATCTTTGCTTATCGGATTCAGTTTAGAAGACGTTTAATACCGAAGCGTACAGTATAAATGAATAATGATTTAAAGAGCCGTTACAGTCACCAAGTTAAGATAATCCTGTAATGTTAAGTATTTTTGTAAGTAAATATTCAATTTGCAATACAATTCGTTGCAGGAAATAAAGGGCCAGGTTTAAATTAATATATAAAAACAAGTTAAGATTTCCAAAACATATTATATACTGCAGATTCTTTTAATATTCTTAGATGTCTTATTCGGAGTTACCAAGAGTTAACTTATTTGAGCTCGGTATCCCACTAAATCTAAGTGTTGGGTATTGTTTCAGACACTCATTTTAACTTGAGAGGCTGGAGAGCTGGGCTGACTGCATCATTGCATATGGCACTTTAAATCCTAAATTATATTACACTCCATATTAAAGCGAAGCAGCAGGAACAGTAAGATCTTCATACGCACAAAGTGCTTGCTGTTCCATGACTCACCCCTCCCCCTACACAGATCTAAGTCACTGCCCTGAAGTGCTACCCTGCATAACCCTTAGCTATTTAGATATTGTCTCATCTTTCCTCAAAACAGTGCTGCAGAGCTGAATTGTAATCCCATGCTGCATGTTCATTGTTGCCATGCACATCAATCTACGGTGAACATGTAATCCTGACTGGCAGATGCAGGCTAAATCAGTTCTGGTTTGGCAGCAAATATTCTTCTGAGATCTCAGTCCACTTCCACTTGTGAGAAATCTATTGGAATAAAGGATACAAAAGCAGCAATAGCAAATCCTACCATTGGCAATCGGGATTGTAGGGTCCCCTTACTCAATTCCCAGGTGAGCACAAAAGCCCAATTGGTGCATAATTTCTTCTTGGTGGCCAAGTATTGTAATGTTAAAAAAATAAATAGGGCAGGGTCAGGGGCACCCTGCATTTGGCTGGCACTATGCTGATATTGTAGGTAATGCTGCTTTGCCAACTCAACCACACCACCATTTATAGGTTTGCCCCCTGTTTATACCCTCTATTGCAGGAAAGCATTATGTTGCAGGTTGTTTCTGCACCAAAAGGGTTAAGCCAGCTTCCTTGTCCTCCTTGGGTGTGGTGTTTCTGTGAGGGAGAGATGAGAAGAGTATTAGATGCTCAGTGGCTTTGATGCAGTGGTTTGTTATCGCTCTGTTTAAATCCATTTGTGTTGCTGTGGATCTGCACCAGGAGACGGCTGTAATTGTGAGCAGTGTGCTCTCTAGAACCAATTATGGCCTTTTTCGAAAGCAAAGAAAACAGCTCTGGTGAATCATGGGAGACATTCCTAGAAGCAAATGTGGTTAAATAATGACACTAAATGTGTATGCACATAACCACTCTGTGTGACTTATCTGGCTATATACTGTAGAGCCAATGTCGATTTGCTTTCAGATTGGAATCTGACAAAACGGCACAAATGCTCAGTCATCAAACGCTCAAAAAAAAAAAGTGAAAATTATATTTCTCTGTTTTCCCCTTGCATAAAAGGAAGGTTGTTCTCATAATTTGGTAAAGTGCAGACAGGCGGCGCGCTGACTGGCAATTGACCGCTACCTGCGGTCTGTAGGGAGCAGGAGCGACGGCCGGGGGGGGCGTTGTTTGAGCGGAGGGACCTGCTACTCTCCCCCTCCCTCCACATGCCCTCTGCTGCTCCTGTAAATTCCCCCCGCGGATGGCTGCAGCGGAGCTCAGATTCAGGGAGTGGGAGATACAAATTTTCTGCCTCTAGCTGGGCGCACCTCCCTCCTCCCGAGCCGGCCAAAAGTTAACCACAAAAAACCCAAGACACACACACACAGCTTCCCTCCCTGCTCCCCTCCACTCACACACACACACAGGCAAATACACACACGGGGGGAGGTGTGAATCGGAGCAGAGGGGGAAAATCGGAACGGTGGGGGGAGCGGGGGATCGGAGCAGAGGGGGGAAATCGGAATAGTGGGGGGAGCAAGGGATTGGAGCAGAGGGGGGAAATCGGAACAGTGGGGGGAGCGAGGGATCGGAGCAGAGGGGGAAATCGGAACGGTGGGGGGAGCGGGGGATCGGAGCAGAGGGGGGAAATCGGAACAGTGGGGGGAGCGAGGGATCGGAGCAGAGGGGGGAAATCGGAACGGTGGGGGGAGCGGGGGATCGGAGCAGAGGGGGGAAATCGGAACGGTGGGGGGAGCGGGGGATCGGAGCAGAGGGGGGAAATCGGAACGGTGGGGGGAGCGGGGATCGGAGCAGAGGGGGAACACGGATTGACTCCCTTGCATGTCACGTGACGTGACACTCTCCGAAACTACAAGCTCCTTGTAGCTCCGGCTGGCTGCTGCGTCACAGCACGCAGTCAGCCACGCCGGAAGGAGCCAGTGGGGAGCTCCAGAACGGAGGCAAGCAGGTGGTGGCCCGCGGCCGCGCGTGCTGCCGGCTGCAGCGGGACCAAGGCCTAATGCCTTAGACTAACTTGCTCTAAGATAAGTACTCCAGTATTTCTCCTTGCCTCTTGTGCATAATACAGGCAGTCCTCGGTTATCCAACAGAATCCGTTCTGGAAGTAGCGTTGGATGGTGAAACCGTTGTAAAGTGAGTCCCATGTTAATCAGCGGCGGTGAGCGTTTGATAACGCATTCAGGCGTCGATAAATGGCCCATAGGGTTGCGTTGGATATGCCAATAGTTGTAAAGTGAAACGTTGGGTAGCAAGAACTACTGTACCTGTATTCTTATCTAGCACAAGACTTGCATTTACGAGCAGTATTCACTACCCAGTGTGATGGCAGGTAGCAACAATGCAATTTAAACACGCACTCCGCCTTTAGTTATGCAGACATGTAACATTTAATTTACTCATTTTCAAATATCTTGCTATTGATTGAAATCCTCCACTGCAAAACATAATGCGCAACTTCGAGATGTAACAATGTGTTGCTATAAGCTGATATTGTTCCCTTAAACAACAAAAACCCTGTTAAAAGACAATATTTAAGAAAATGACGCATGTTATATTTTGTTTCAATATCGCTCCATTACATTTTGTGCCAAATCATGCTGGCGCAATATGTTGCTACATCGGTAAATTCTAATTATTGTATCAAAATGCACTTAAATAGAAACAATGATTTAGGCAGCTCACGGCTCCTTCCCCAAGGAAAACAACCTTTACAAACCAGCGCTGTCTGAGCCTGGTAATCTGGATCCAATTGGTTGTCCTATTTCCATATGAATATGCACATCTGCACACAGCTGCTAATGCCAACATTGAATTTCACAGATTGTCCAGGAAAAAAAAAGTATGTATATGAAGTGGGTGAGGGTCAACCAATACACATAACTGCTTTCATTTTGTGTGCCACAAGAGAATTGGTTGGTTTTCTTGTGGTTTATCCTAAGAAAAGACTCCCAGGAATATGTTCTAACGGCTGCTACATTCTCATCTGTTCTTCAAGATTACAGTCACAATGTTATGCAATAACTACCTAATTTCTAAGATTTCTTTTTTCAAGTTTATTTCTGTCGATTTTTGCTCACAGACCTGCATTATTTATGTGGATCGATACTCTCTAATACACCAGCTCAATCTAAATCTTAGGGCTTCATACAATATGAGGAGTGGGGTACAGCACAGTTAATGATTTTGTAAGTCCCATTAAAGTGAATGGAAGTTACTGAATGTTAATTTAGCTTCCGTTGTTCTCAGCATAATAGACGTGTGTATCTGACACTGAGGGGTATCTTGCGTAGTTTAAAGCAATGCTGCATGTTTTATACCTTTTCTAAATAAACATACATTGTTTGTATCAAAGAAGCAATCCGATCAATATCCTACATGTGTTTTTTTTTAATAAATCGGTTCTATTGTATTAGATATTTACTACTTTTTTTTATATATATATAAATGCAAAGCTTAAATTCCATTTTTAATGAATTTTAATATACTGATAATCCTTTGATTTCTATAAAAGGTTTTAAACACTTTCCCGGCAGTGCAAGATCTTTGTAACACTTTCCTGATTGTGATCATTTGTTGCCAATATTCCCAGTTGTGTTGTTTGAGCTGCAAACTGTAACAATAGATAATGCTGCGTTAGAAATATAAGGCCGCGATTATAGTTGTGGCGTGCGCGTGACATACACTAGGCTGGAGGTGATCGGGAGGCGTGGCTGTTCGCCCTCATTGGCTGAACTGCTCACGTGACGCGGCCGTCGCGCAAAAAAACCCAATTCAATTGTATTTTCAGAAATAGCGCGCGGTTGCGTTCTCTGTGGCCTGCCTCAGAGGTACGGCCTTTTGTTTGCGACGTGCGCGGCCACTATAATTGCGGCCTAAGAATACCTTGTAGTTGCTGAGTTACACTGACTGAAGGATTGATTTGAAACTGAAATGCAGCCATTTAGTGAACCCCAAGAAGCAGGATTTTGCTGATCGATCAGCAGTTTAGGTAATTAGTTTTTCATAAAGTGAATCAAATGCTGCATAGATTAAACAAAAAATATATATTTTAAGCTGCGTGGTTTGCCTCTTTAACCCCTTCACTTCCACAGAGGCAGCAATGTATGACAGTGCATTACATGCCCGTCATGCAACAAAGGCGTTAATCAGGATTATAACTGCACAGGACAATTTAATAGTCTAAACCTGTTTTGTACACGAGATCCAAAAAATATTACTGGAATCCTCAATAATTACAGCTGCTTGCCCCTGCGGACCTTCAGCCCCCACCAAACATTAACACAGAAGGAACTACTTACTACAAAGAAGAACTCTCCTCGTGGCTTTGTTTGAGAATTAGAGGCCATTGACTGGGCAATTTGCTAAATTCTAATTATGGGCTCTCTGCAGCTTTTGGCTACTTTAAAAAACTAGGAGTTAGGAAGATTAAAGAGATTCTAAGGGGATTATTGTATATGTCCGCTGAAGTGGCCGGTTGTGGCATTCTGTATGTAGAATAAGCCCCTAAGAGAAAATGCACTATATCAGGGGTGACCAACTCCAGTCCTCATGGACCACTAACAGGCCAGGTTTTAAGGATATCCCAGCTTCAGCACAGATGGCTCAGTCAGAGACATCCTTAAAACCTGACCTGTTAGTGGCCCTTGAGGACTGGAGTTGGCCACCCCTGCCCTGTATTGACGTGGTACATTATGAATGGTAAGTATTGCCTTAATTGATTTTGGAAAGAACAGGAGACACGGCCACATGTATGCAGCTGTACATGATGGAACAATGCAGGAACTATCCATTGCTTTCCCAATTTAATTTCAGTTACCTAAACAAAGAATGAAAGCAAATTATACAAGGTTACACACAGCTGGTGCTAGACTTCATCCATGGTCTGTCTAATTACAGCACAGGGCTTTAATTTAATCACCAGTTTATTTTTCCCTATTGTACAACACACTAGTCTAGTCCCTGCTTTAATAACTCTTTATTTCCCAATAGGTTTCTTATGTTTCTGTTGCCTTTACCACTTTCTATTGTACAATGTCCCGCGAGAATGATTTGCATGAATAATTTGTGTACTCTCTGCACAAGTATACACTTGTTAAGCAAGTTGCTATTCATTGTGATTACGATGCTCACAAAACTAACTTCAAATCCAAGAATAGAAACGTATAATTTAAGGTAGCACCAACAATGTATGCAGCCCTTTACAACATACAAATTACAATATAGGAATTTATCGTGAAACATACATGATAGGAAAATGAACTGCTGCCACAGAGCTTACAATCTAGGTTGTATTTTGGGAGACGTTTGTGTAAAATGTGTAAATGCAGTAAATGACAATGCATAGCCACCATGGTTAGTAAATGCCTATATGGGTGTGGGAAGAAGAGCAGTAGTTATGAGTCCAGACTATTGGCATTCTTTATTAACATGGGGCTAGTCCAGATTTTGATTGAAGATTGGTCTTTCATAAGGTGTATAGTGGAAAATTATATACCGTATATAAATATACGGAATGGGACAAATGGTTGCGACAGTTTCACCGTGACCAAATCACCATGGGCGTTCAGCCGCAGACAGACCCTCCGCCGCAGCCAATCTGCCGCTGGTATCTCTGCCACCGCCATTTCTAAGGTAAGTTTTAATACTGTTTAGGGTTAGAGGTTAATTTAAGGGGTTTTAGTGCTTAGGGTATGGGATTTAATTAAAGGGTTTTAGCGGTTAGTGTGGGGGGTTAATTTAAGAGGTTTCAGTGCTTAGTAGTGATGTACCGTGTACCCGGGGAAAAAATAAAAATTACTCGGCCGGGTAGGTTTGGAGGACAGCAGGCGGCGGCAGCGGAGGGAGGGAAGGACGGCATCCTGCAGAAAAGGACAACAGCGGGCGGCAGATGGAGAGAAGGATCCTCCTGTGGTGCTCCTGCTCCCCTCACATGGTCCTGTTCTCCCACTACCACCGGCTGTGTCCTCTCCCTCCACCACCGGCTGCTGTCCTCTCCCTCTGCTACTGGCTGCTGTCCTTCTCTGCAGGCTGCCATCTCCCTCTCTGCATGCTGCCATCGTCCTTCTCCCTCCACCACCGCCGGCTGCTGTCCTCTACAGGCTGCCACCCTCCTCTCCCTCCACCGCCGGCGGCTGCTGTCCGTCTCTGCAGACTGCCATCCTCTCACTCCACCGCCGCCGGCTGCTGTTCTCTACAGACTGCCATCCTCCTCTCCGTCCACCACCAACGGCTGCTGTCCCTCTCTTCAGGTTGCCGTCCTTTTCTCACTCCCACCGGCTGCTGACCACTGCCTGATGCCATCCTTCTCTCCCTCCGCTGCCGGCTGCAGGTCCTTCTCTTCTGCTGCCCTGCTCCTGCTGTTATCCGTCCTCTTCTTCCGCCACCCAGGAGGAAGGGGGGTGATTGAGGAGAACCACTGAGGGAGCAGAGCAGGACGTAAATACCCAGCACCGGGTTCCAGCGCCCTGGGCTGGGTCTGCCTAGATTAAATATAGCTGGGTATGTATGTTACCAGGTAACTTCAGGGTACCCAGTACATCACTGGTGCTAATTTAAGGGTTTCAGCAGTTATGGTAGGGGGTTAATATGAGGGTATTAGGGTTGGGGGTACATTTTAAGGGTTATAGTGGATGATATGTGGTTATAGAATGAAAGGACCTACTAACTTGGGAAGTGGGGAGGGCCCAAAAAGGGCTTGCTGGGGTTTTGTGTGTTTTGTTAACCTATTCTCAGCTGTCTCAGGTATTGGAGGTTAGTGGCTCCTCCTTCCCAGGTTTTAAGCCCGCCCCTCCCCACTTCCCAAGTTAGTAGGTCCTTTCATTCTACTGGATATAGACCCACTGTGGTCTTTCTCCCTTCTAATAGAGGTAAATGAGAATTTTAATCCTAATAGAGGTATATTAGTATTTTATCTGGTAGTGTTAGGACTTGCGAACAGGGTCTGCCTTGTCGTGGCTCGCAAGCTTACAATGCTTTGGCCAAAGGGTTAAACTAAATGACCATTTTTCAAGAGAATATATAAGTAATTTACTTTGTATTTTTGTCATGTTGGATGTAGCATTGGGCTTCTCTGTCATCTGTTGTATACATATGCCACGCTCAATAGCTCTCCTTTTTGACACTTATATACATATATATTTTGTGGGGGCTCAGGGGTTACCAAAAAGAGCTTGCTGGGGTTTTTTGTGTTTTGTTAACGTATACATAATATGTGTGTGTGTAATATATATATATATATATATACTGTAAATATTCCTGTATATTCATTTGAATGTCTTAGACAGGGTTGCAGACCTGTCTAAGACATGCAAATGAATATACAGGAATATTTACAGTTGCTTTATGCTTTACTGTGGAGGGTTTTAGTCACTTTTTTTACCCACCATAACCTTAATAAATGTGGTGATTATATATATATATATATATATATATATATATATATATATATATATATATATATATATATATATATATATATATATATAAAACAAAAGACATCCAATTGACAAAACATATATGGTAATAAATATAAAGTTTAAATACTTCAATAATAATAATAATAATTACTTGGTTATTTAGTTAAACGCTTTGGCCAAAGCGTCGTAAGCCTGCATACCAACGTCAAGATATAACCAAAAATGCAGGTCCTACACTACACTGTGAACCCTTCCTTTTACCTCTGTATGAGGGGAAAGAACTATAGTTGGTCCTGTTCTTGCAGCAAAGTGAAAAGACCGCCCAAGTTAAAAAGGTGAGGAGGAGTGCGCTCTGGGGGGAGGTGCCACCTAACTCCATACAACTGTTACCAGTCAGAAATTGATTAACACACATTCCCAGCTAGCTCAAACTCCTACACCCGCCACATCATGAATATATATTTATGTCAAAAAAGAGTGCTACTGCACCTGGCAAATGTATACAACAAAAGACAGGGATGCCCAATGCTACATCCAATTGGCAAAACATATATAGTAATAAGTATATATATATCTAGACTATATATATATCAAATGGAGTAAGAAACATGCAGTAGGTGGTTAGTGAGATACTATTAAAGTGGTTAGATAAATCACAGTGTGAAAGAGAAAATAAAGATGAATATGGTGTGGTTAATGGAAGTTTCCCTGGCAGAGGAAAGTAATAGAAATTGAAAGTACAATGAGAAGGAAAAGATAGAGAAAGAAAGTGATAAGATAAAAATGCTTTGGGATTTTCTGGGTATGGGTGGAGCATGGGCGATGGTGAGGTTTATTTTCCAAGTCAAAGAGAAAGGGCTTGGCTTTTGACACCATTGCTGGACTGACACTAATACATATACACAACCCTGAATGAATTAAGTAAGGGAATCTGGGCATTGTGCTTTTGCTGGAGGTAGGTAGGATGTGTGGCTTTCTGGAATGGTAATTGTGATTATGTTAAATCGCCATCCATAAGCGGAGTAAGGCGTGCTACAAAACAGTGCTGACACACCATGGTTCTTTACAACAAATACAGCTGATGTGAATTGTAAGATAATTTTTTGCAGGATAAATAATAAGACAATACAATAATAAAGGTAATAATTAACGATTTTCTCCAAGTTTCAGATATGACTGGTGGTTGTAGGTTTGCATATACTGTAATGCTCTTTACCAGCTTTGCCATTGAAAACTATGGACATTCTATAATGTTAATTACACTCATGGCCAATAGCACATTTCATAAGAATAAATATAAGGCATGACTCACAAAATGTATGCAAGGGGAACACATAAGCCTAGTCACACCTTTCTGTTGCTGACTTCGGTGTGTGAATCTCACCTACCTCATGCACTAAGTACGTGTAATGCACAGTTTTAGGAATTCATGTGACAAAAACAAAATATTCAGTCATCGTCAGTTTTTATGGAGGCTGAAAGGCGAAAGATAACCCCCAGGATGTACAGTAGCAGAGAGAGCTCTTGTGAGCACAAGTCTGGTTCAATTTAATATCAACAGGGGCATTTCAGCACCACGGACAGAGGCACAGCTGCTAGAAGAGGCAAGAATCCGGGTGAGTAGGGTTTGTAACCCTATTGATTGCGTTGGTGGCTCATGTGTTTTGTCACAATACAACAGCCAATTATTACTTGCTATTAAGAATCACAGCCTTAGTTAGTATTATGTGTATAGTGGTAGGATGGTGTCTGGTATCTGTACACGTGTAGGCATAATGCGGGCATCTGTCCATCTATGTATTTATTGATGATTAGCTTGTTTGTTTGTGTCTGTGATAGGGTGATTGAGCGTTTGCTCAGAGGAAAGGGCAGATCTGTGTTTCCTAGATTATTTCAGTTCATTGGACAACCTCCAATGCTGGGGGAGGGGTGGGAGCAGCAGTACCACTTACCCATGGTTTCATGGTTTCTGTCTTCTGTGGATGTGGAAGCAGCTTCATACAGCCGAGGAAGAGGCTCCACTCATAATGCTGCAGCAATTTTCCCTTGAGAACAGCTAGATATCCTTTCAATATCAGCACCAGGACAGGGAGACCCTGGGGTGAGTGCATGTCTAGCAGGACATATTCTGCTGGACTTCGAGATATTGGCTAAAAAATATTATTTTTGCTTATTATATCAATCCTCTCCATCTTCTTGTGGCTGATGTTTCTATGTGTGAGTTCATGTCTCTTCAGTAGTCTTGCCCATGCTGTGACTGCCTCCTCTCTCTTCCTGTGTTTCTTTCCATGACTTTTTATTTAATATGTTCCTATTCTTTTAGTTTTGCAATGTAAATGACATGGCCTATGTGGATAAATACTCGCATCTGGTTCATGTGATCTAGCTGTGTGCTGTGATACCCAACACTTTGCACTATAATTCCCCTTTTATTTGTATGCAATATTATGCAATGTAAACCTCTCCCTCCCAGCACTGATGTGATGCAGTTGGCTGTATGTGTAATTAAGAAAGGATATTGGCTCTAACATACCCCTCCATTAAGACATGTCAGCTTAGACATTAAAATATGGAATAGCCAGCCGAGCTTAAAGGGTTAAACTAATGAGACAGAGAACCCATCTTACGGAGGTGTACTTGAATTTTCTACCTGATCAGGTTGGACATAGGACTGAATTTGCTTTGTATATGTGTATGCTCCGCACATCAGCTAGGAGAGTCTGTGTAACATGGATGTGGTGGTTGCAGATCTAGCTATGTGTTGACATAGATTGGGGCGATTTAATTGAACAAGAAAACAGGTAAAGTGACCGAGAGAATCAAATGCATCACTGTTTTTTTCTCTCTTTTGTTTTTGCTCTGCTGTCTCCCTGCCTCACCCTGACCTGAACTCTGAATTATATTCCCCCAGCATTCAAACAGCACTATAGGGTAGATATATTCTTCTTCATTCACTGTCTTCCCATATACCACAACGTATAGGCTCTATACCCTGCCCTCATATTTAATATATGTCTCTCTGTGTGTGTCTCTCTCTATGTGTGTCTCTCTCTCTCTCTCTCTCTCTCTCTCTCTGTGTCTCTCTCTCTGCCCCCCTCTCTCTCTCTGTCTCTCTCTGTGTGTGTGTCTCTCTCTCTCTCTCTCTCTGTGTGTGTCTCTCTCTGCGTCTCTCTCTCTGTGTGTCTCATGTGTTCATATAGTTAGTGGGCAATATCAATAATCAGCAGAATATTTATGTATACATGCAGTAACCCCATCATTGTAATTGTCTTCATACTGAAGGAGGATGTATTGTAAACGGTTGTACAAATAATGGTGTGTGTGTGTGTGTGTGTGTGTGTGTGTGTGTGTGTAAAATGTGTGCTGATATAGCACCTTGTACAGTGCGTGTATATAGTGCTGCAGTTAGCCTTCCTGATTCTGCACACGTGTTAACACAGTGAGTAACTGCAAGGTTGGTGCCACTGAATTGATATATTCTATGCCATTGCACTTATTTGTATGGAAGAACACTAGAGTATGCATTTATTAATATGACTCTTGTGCCACATGCGGTATATTTTACATATATTGAATATGTTGTTAAGAAAATAATATACGCTTTACCATTAGTTTCAATTGAGCTGCATTACATTCGAAGGCAAATATCAAGCTGCAATGCATTGCATTAATGTGAGCATTAACATCTGCTACATCTGTATATTTATAAATGAGTGTGTATACATAGTCTACCTTTGCAGTAAGTGTGTCATCACAGTTTATATTTATACCAACTGCATCATGAAATGCTGGAACTACATTCTTAAATTCCAACATTTAAAGTACAAATGCCACATGTATCATAAAATCCCTATTAAATGTGCAAAACTAAAGCAAGAAAGAGCTTTCAGGCTCTTTGTGTCAATAGCAGTAGGACACAGACCACTTCCATCAGCTAATACGTTTCCCAACCAACCAATCATACATTACATCTGAAGCAGTATAAGGATATGATTAATAACAGCACAATAAACAATGTATAGATAAACATGGAAAAATCAATCTAATTGCAATTTTTAGAGTCTGTCTTGAATAAATTCTATAGTTTTCACTCATCCCTTGGGATCTCATGGCTGCCACAATGATTCCACTTCCACTCATGGTTACCTGAATTCACGAGTGACTTGGGAAAGTAAGTCATAAATCATTATTCAGTGGTCACCAATGGGGGGAACATATATATATATATATAAACAAACAAGAAATTATAAAGTAGCGCCAAAAAAGTGAAGAATTGGACAATTCAAATAATATATTAAAGCAATATTTAAATATTGATAATTCCTATAAAAATTATTATATAAATATGCTGTGATTATGTGCTTTATAAGTGACCTATAAAACTCAACAATACATCAAAAAACATACAATAAATGCGGAAAAAAAGTGTATGAAAAAACAGTCCTTTGAGTAAATGTCCTGAATGGTAAAACAGTAATTTCTGGTACGAGGGGAACTCTGGCAGCTCTCATATAGGATGAACCACATCCAAGGATTACCTATAGGAAAAAGAGAAGAGAGAGCGCACGCCCATAGCATTAGTGGCAAAAAATATACTCATTATTGGCAGGCTACAGGGTTATAGGATAATAGCAGACAAGAATCCATAAGTAATCCATGACACATCAGACAACATAGTAGCCCAGCATGGAACAGCAGACACAAGCACAAGGGTTCAAATCCCATAATCAAATCCAAGGTGAGATCCTAAAGGAAGCATCCTAAATTCATGTCCTCACTGAGGCCCTTTGGAGCCATCGTATTCAGTCTTTGTCATTCTTGCCTCAAGTTGAAGCAATAACATGTATCTGTTCCCGCCCCTGGGTGGGACATGCGCCTGTACAATTGGCTTGCACCGGAATGAGCCAGAGGCATTTAATAATGTAAACAAGGAATTTAGACTCACAGTTTAGGAAGTCCACTATTTTAATGAGATTGCCATTATGCGTATGTGTAAAAGAGTTGCCTAACATCAAGTATTGACAATTAACACAACCTTTGCACTTATGTACACCATGGCCCTTTGTAAGCCCATTAAAAGGGCTGCTGCTGCCAGGGAAAGGAGAGGAAGAAAGAGAGATATGTTGTCAGTGAACAGCGTGGTTTGACTCATTTTTTCTTATTACATATGTACTCTGGTGTACCCAGGACTTTGCCCATTTGAGCTTTCAAATTTCAGTTGTTGTGTTTATTGAGTGCTGACCTGGTGGCTGGGGTGTAAGGTTTAAGGGAAGTACCTTGTGGTCTTTATAGACCTGAGCGAACAGGCCTGAGGAAGGGGTCTCCCCCCGAAATGTTGCCCCCCTGATTACCCTCCCCCATTTGTGTTGTCCCCATTCGCCTTACCTAGTGTCTATCCCACTCCCTATCCCTGTGTATTGTCACCCCTACCACTGTGTTTGTTTATTCATTTGCGCAGAATTACTCCAAGTTCTGCTACATTATCTTTTGCATATATTAAATTATTTACGTTTTTGGCGTACACATAGTTTTTTGGACTTTCTATGAGTCAGAGAGTGCTAGAACTCTAGTTATTTTTTGACTATTGGTTGTGGGGGAATTTGGGTCCTCCTGGTTCCTTGAGCACCCTGCACATCTATATTTATACGGATTTAGTGAGTGCTGTCTATCCTATTTGTGTAGGCTCATTAGTGTATTAGGGTTCCATGTAAAAATGGATTTCGGGCAAAAGGTGACATGGTGTGCTCATTTGCATGTCATTTCCCAGAATCCCTTGTTGCAGTGGAAGCACTGTACGCTAGGTGATAATGGTAAAAGGCAGGGTTGCAGACCTGTCTAAGGCCTTGCCCCCGCTGCCTACTACAGCGTCCGCTGTGGCGGACGCTGTACAGACGAGAGCCCTCCCCTCAATGGCGCCGGGCCCGCTGCGAGGGGGGGCCGCAGCGCTCAGGCGAGAGCTGCTCCTGCTTTCAATAGAATTCAGAGCAGGACTCGCGTCGAGCGATTAGGCACGCCCCCCGGCGGTTCAGCCAATGAGGGCGAACCTGCCGGGTGATGTCATGGCCGCGCCCCCGTCACTCCCCCACCACGCCCCCCCCCCCGGTCTCTCCTCCTGCAGTGAGCTGCAGACCGGGGAATCGGCTGAACGTGCCGCCAATATCGCGGGCGCGCGTTACAGCGGCGTGACCGGGGCCTTAGCCTAAGAAATGTGAATGTGCTCACAAGTGATCTTTTGATTTGATTTGAGATATATATATATATATATATATATATATATTTATATATATAGTTTAAAAGAACTACAGTGTCTTCTTTGGATAAAGCACAGGTGGCCGAATTAAAAGCAACCAACAATGATAAGATAGTGTAGTCTATATAGAGGCCTCCATCATATATTAAATCCAAGTAATTGTATTTGGATTTATTTCTCAAATTGTTTTTAGTTTAAAAATGCACAGCCAATGGGAACATTGAGATTGGAGAGTCATTCTCTTTCTCTTACTGCCATTGGGGGGAAGGGGAGCCTTCAGCTAATTAAGGCAATATTTGGATTTTTGACATATACATGGACAGATACAATATGTATACATTAGTTGTATACCTACACTACTCTACATCTGATCTACAAAGTGTGTGTGTGTGTGTGTGTGTGTGTGTGTGTGTGTGTGTGTGTGTGTGTGTGTGTGTGTGTGTGTGTGTGTGTGTGTGTGTGTGTGTGTGTGTGTGTGTGTGTGTGTAATTTCTGTTTAGCTACAGTAGCTCTGTATTTTACATTGTAAAGTAATTTAAAGTCATGAAAATCACACTTCAGTGACACAGGTGAGTTGAATGAAAAGACTACCTAAAAACCATGCAGTTGATGGGATGTGCCTGCCCTGTGTACAGTATCTGCAGATATTCCAGAGTCTCCGCTCAGTAGTTGATACAAATCTCTGGGGTAGAAAAGATGTTCATGATTGATGTTGTAAGAATGTTAGCCATTTGTATCTTTCACTTTACATCTTGTGCTTCACTGCTTCCCTGCATCCCTCTAGTCAGCTTAAACCAGAGTAAAGCTCGTCAGGGGAAGAGAGAGAGAAAACTTAGCAACTCACTGTCCATCTTTCCCAAGCTGTAAATCAAATGGCCAATCTGCAGCCAACATCCAGCCTTTAAGAGTGGAATGTGGAGGTGATACATAGATTAGGATCTATATGCTGTCTTTAACTGGCAAACACTGCCTCCAGTTACATTATTTATGGTTCCAAAATGTGTGCTTGTCTGTTATTGGGAGTGAAAATGCATGTTTGTAAATGTTTATATCGCTGTTCCAATTTAACAGCAGAATTGTGTAACTGGTTAAAAATATGGAGGCGGAATTGCCCCTACAAACCATTACCTCCCAATCCCATCATTTATAAAGGAGAACCCCAATTGTTTTAATATGATTTTAGTGTGTTCTATTGCAAATAAATATTTCCATTTTGCTATATTGAGGGGCACAGTTATAGTTTGCTTCAAAGTCCCAAACTAATCGTAGCAGTAGTAGTAGTAGTAGGACTAGTAGTAAGACTATGGGCTGTAGTACTTGAGAGACCCTCTATGTTTCACCATCAAACACTGTTGCAGAAAAATCCCTCCTTCTCAGATCCAGACTTCCTTTTCTTATACTGTATCTCACTGAGAAATAGAGGGACTGAAGCAACAGTTCAACGGATGAAGCTGAGAGGCAGTCCTAGATTACTCAGAATAACTTTCTGATTGCCCAGTGACACTGAAGAAAGGCACTGCATAGTAGTTATGATATTACCATGCCCATCCCTTGCTTACATCTCTACAAATGGCAGGTGCTGTATTTGTAATCTCACAGACTGCACTTCCAACACCTTCATGGTGCTGGCCCAAAATCTGTTATCTACTTTACTTTCCAGTCCTGGAGATAACAGGTTCTGTGTTGTCATTCATGTCTGAAGTTATTCAGCCCTAGAGGTGACTGCTTGTTAACTCCCTAGTCTCCCCAGACTCAGTGCCCCTGCGTCCATTGCTGTCCTGACTCTGTATGTGTGTGCCCAGCTACTGTGCTGTTCTGCACTGTGTCAGACGTATGACTTCACCCATCCGCAATGCACTCATATCACGCCCATGCACATATCTTGAGGTAACAGTCTTTATTAATCTTGTGTTTTTAAGTCTTAATTGAACCAAGATTTGTATAGAGCAATCTGGCAGGTGGGAGGGCATGGCCTTTTATAAGAGAACTCATCAACAAAGCTGGCAATACAAAGATGTCCAGTTCTAAGTTGACCAGTTTTAACTCTTACTTTGTTCGGCAGATCCATCTGGATGTCTTGTTGTATTCAGAGGTGGCTCCGTTGGCTCGAGTCACATTGACAACTCAGGTCATACAGCGTAAGACTTCACAGCCATCTGCTATTCTTCAATTGATGACAACCCATTATACATCCCACTCGCTATTTATCCCTGTTCACCAGAAACAATAATATCATTGTGTGTGTGTGTGTGTGTGTGTGTGTGTGTGTGTGTGTGTGTATATATATATATATATATATATATATATATCGAAAGTGCTTTAGAATGCTTTGGAGACCCTTCATGCAGCCCCTTTTAATGTGGAATCCGTGGCTCTCATGGCTATCGCTTTTGTTTGCATGACCAGCTTCCAAACTAAAGAACAGTGCTGCTATTATCCACGACATTAGAATCCCCGATCATTTCAGTATGTGGATAGATGTGGTATGAATTCTGTAACCTGTTTTTCGGTGCTTAGGGTTTGATGGGGGATTGGTCGGATGACAGCTGGAACTGTAGTCATCACCGGAGGAATCCTAGCGACTGTTATACTTCTGTGCATTATTGGAGTGCTGTGCTACTGCAGACTACAGGTAAGGCTCAGATATGCAGCATACCACAGCCTTACTGGGGAACACATACTAGAGTTGCAGGCTCACAGGCCTATTACACTTATGTGACAAGCACATGCACACACTCATTGACGTGGTGATATGTGAAGATGTACACCCGCTAGTTACTGGATACACATAACAGAAGGAGCACATACCTGTACACATTATTAAGGGAGATAGGGATTCTAAAGAAGGACCCTGTGACACATTACTGGCCTCTGTGTCTTAGTGAGGGGGGTGCTGGTGCTCAGAGTCATTTTTAGCTGCTGCTGCTGAACTCTAATTTCAGCACCAGTCTGTTCAGACTGCAGAAATTCATTAAGAGACACTGATATACACACAGACCCACTGGTACACACATCATCACACTGATGCACACACCTACACACTGATACACCTATCATCACACTGATACACACACCTATACACTGGTACACATATCATCACACTAATACACATCATCACACTGATACAGACAAACTGATATACTGTACTGTACATATAATCACACTGATACACATAACTGTATCATCACACTGATACACACACTAACACATATCAACACGCTGATACACATATCATCATACTGATACACATACAGACAAACTGATACACATATCATCACACTGATACACATATCATCCTACTGATACTGTATCAGTATGATGATATGTGTATCAGTTTGTCTGTATGTGTATCAGTATGATGATATGTGTATCAGTTTGTCTGTATGTATCAGTATGATGATAGATGTATCAGTGTGATGATATGTGTTAGTGTGTGTATCAGTGTGATGATACAGTTATGTGTATCAGTGTGTCGGTATAAGTATCAGTGAGTTGGTATGTGTATCAGTGGGATGATATGTGTATCAGTTTGTCTGTGTGTGTATCAGTGTGATGATGTGTATCAGTGTGATGATATGTGTACCAGTGTATATTTGTGTGTATCAGTGTGATGATATGTATATGTTTGAGTCAGTATAAGTATCAGTGTGATGATATGTGTGTCAGTGTGTAAGTGTGAGTATCAGTGTGATGATATGTGTATCAGTGTGTAAGTGTGAGTATCAGTGTGATGATATGTGTACCAGTGTATAGGTGTGTGTATCAGTGTGTCGATATAAGTACCAGTGAGTTGGTATGCATATCAGTGTTTCTGTATGTGTATCAGTGGGATGATATGTGTATCAGTTTGTCTGTGTGTGTATCAGTGTGATGATGTGTATCAGTGTGATGATATGTGTACCAGTGTATAGGTGTGTGTATCAGTGTGTAGGTGTGTGTATCAGTGTGATGATGTGTATCAGTGTGATGATGTGTAGCAGTTTGTCTGTATGTGTATCAGTGATACACATACAGACAAACTGCTACACATCATCACACTGATACACATACAGACAAACTGATATACATATCATCACACTGATATACAGTACACACTTACACACATCATCACACTGATACACATAACTGTATCATCACACTGATACACATACAGAAACACTGATATGCATACCAACTCACTGATACTTATACCGGCACACTGATACACATATCGACACACTAGTGCAGATACCAAACACTGATATACACACACTGACACACATACCGACACAATAATACACATACCGACACAATAATACAGATACCGACTCACTGATATGCACACCAACTCACTGATATGCATACCTATGCACTGATACGCATACCGATGACTGATACGCATACTGACTCACTGATACGCACACCGACACACTGATGCGCACACCGACGCACTGATACGCACACCGATGCACTGATACGCACACCGACACACTGATGCGCACACCGACGCACTGATACGCACACCGACGCACTGATACGCACACCGACACACTGATGCGCACACCGACGCACTGATACGCACACCGACACACTGATACGCACACCGACGCACTGATACGCACACCGATGCACTGATACGCACACCGACACACTGATGCGCACACCGACGCACTGATGCGCACACCGACGCACTGATACGCACACCGACGCACTGATACGCACACCGACACACTGATGCGCACACCGACGCACTGATACGCACACCGATGCACTGATACGCACACCGACACACTGATGCGCACACCGACGCACTGATACGCACACCGACGCACTGATGCGCACACCGACGCACTGATATACACACCGACTCACTGATATTTGGTTTATATGGATGCTGCGCTCCACACATGCTTGGTGGACCATTATTAAACCTAATTTCCTTTTTCCTGTTGTAGTATTACTGCTGTAAGAAAGATGAGCTTAACGAGGAGGCAGAGGAAGATCCTGATCACCGGCCTCACTCACACTTCCCATGCCATGACTGCTCTCCCCTGCATCATTATGGGGCGCCCCATCCCTCTGTGGCACCAGCCTACTCCCCATATGGCTCCCCTTATTGCATACGAACTGCGGACACCATGTGCAATGGAAGAGAGAGAAACTCCTACACCCCCACCCACTACACAGAGCCAGGACCTCTCCCTGTTATGGGGGGCACACCGAGCTTTGCCAGAGGGCTGCACCCTCTCAGCACCCAGGTATGAGAGGCGTAGAGACCCTGTAATGCTGGAATACTTTGGTCTTCAAAGCTCCAGCACTGCCAAGGAAAGAGGAATGTAGCGCCCACTACTAAGTTCAATATGAGAAACCGAGTTCATGGGTTCAAAAAAACGGGACTAGAGGCGGATCCACATCACCAGTAGACACCCAATGAGGAGTCACCTAAATGACATCATCCCTATGTCAGTATTAAAATTTTCACTGCACCTGGAACGTCATGAAGGGGGCGATGTATCAAGCCCAATTTGGACACTTTGGAGTTGATGCTGAGAGTCATTTGAAACAAATCTGTCTCAGAGTCAAAGTCTAAAGCTGTCACCTATATTAGAAGGGGACCCATTTTTGCTTTTCCCTTTGTCATGTTTCTCCATTTTCTGGGCAACGGTGGGCCACTTCAGCTAGTAAGGGGTTAATACATTAAAACGTTGCGAAATGTTTATCTAATGTATTTAAAAAATAAATAAACACATTTATACCATGTTGGTTTAGGTTAACGTGCCCGTGCGTATAGTGGCCATTCAATGCATAGCCAAGGTAGCCCTAATGCCAGCCTGGGGTGGTGGTACAATTCTGTGATATTTTGGCGCTGTAACCCGATATCAGAAAGTACCAGAGGTTAGTGAATAGCATGCGAATAAGTGATATGGCATAAATGACTCGTTTATATATGCCACATTCACAATATCGCTGACACACTGGCATCGCTGCTTTACTGCTGGCGATATGGCCTTAGTGAATAGGTCAATCAATACAATTGGCGTTAAACAGTGAAAATGCCGACCTTTACTGAATCTAGGCCTTAGTACGGGCACGTAAACCTCTCATCTCAATTAAAAGGTGCAGGCTAAGCAGGGACTGTAATAACATTGTTTAGCTAGGTAATACCTTCCGAAGCGTTTCCAGACTCTCCAATATGCCTGGCAGCTTTGCATATTTTAGCCTGAAAGCCAAACTGTAAAAAGCATCAAACAACTGACCTTGGTTTTAGCATGTTCTAATCTTACATCTCAGAGAGGAAGAATACTGCAGGAGATGTGAAGCAGCGATTATAAAGTCCCAATGGTGGCCATTTAGTAAAATAAAAGAATAAAATGTATTGAATAACTATTTTTTAAATAAAGTTTGCATCATGCTGAAGGACATCAGACCCTGAAAATATGTGATCCAGGTGAAAAGTGTTCCTTTTCACCAACTGACCAGTGTGTGGCTGTGGATTATCATGGAATAAGATTTTACTGTATTTATAAAACACTATCCAATAGCTGCCACAGGGATCTGGCATTAGACACATCTCCTATCTTGGCTCTTTGGTGGTAAGAGTCCAATGGATGTCAGGTCATTAAAAAACTGCAGATTGGCCAGTCTGACTTCTTTCTAATTCTGGGATTATGGCTCTGTGTCCAGGACATACTTGAAAACGAGAGGTAACTCTCAATGTATTATTCCTGGTAAAACAGTTCATAAATAAATGTATAACCCCAAACCGAGGCGTTGGGGAAGATGCCTTAGAGTGAGAGAGCTGTGATTGTACGTTAACTGCCATTCAACTCAATGGTTATTAACGTGCAATTGTGATGTGATTGTGACCCTTGCACTGTAATGCATCTCTGCCCTTGAGCCTTTTGGTGGCGTTGTTTGGGGTTTACCTAATCATTGTCATGTACATGCAGTGCTCTGCAAAGCGGATCAGAACAAAATCAAGTTATGCTGGAAAACGCTGCCTTGCCGAAATAGCCTAAACATCGGTCTAAATGTCACCTCGCTCGTCCTTCAGTTCTAACAGCTTTGGGACGTATTCTGTATCCGCCAGTGCAGCTGATGGGGCCGCTTTGGGATGAAGTTGAAGTCTATATTCTCCGACGTGGGTGTTGGGGCCGTTTCTGATGAACATCCCAATAGATTAAAATGAGAATTACAGCTGAAAACACCTTGATCGGCCGCTTCAGTGGATATATTGTATAATAAGCCCCTGACGGGTAAATTCTATATACTTTGTAATTTCATTTATGGACAAAAATCCCCACTGAAAACGACCTAAACAGTGACTTGGAGTATACAGAATGACCCCTCAATGTGGGTTATGTTGCAGACCACATAATATGAAGTTTCTCATGAGAATCGGGTATTATTATTTTTTTCCGCACAATTAAGAAGAATGCAAAGCTGGCGCTGCTTTCTAAACAGCGGATGTGAACAAACGTAAGGCAACTACACAGGGTTTTTTTTTACTTTTAACCCCTTCACTACTAGGAGGGCGTTGCTGACCCCTCAGACAACAAAGGGGTCAATATGACATTATCATCCATGGCTTTAAGGCGGCTAGATTATGCATTTGGAATAACAAACAGCTGCTGCTCGAAAGCAGGGTGATCAACTCCAGTCCTCAAGACGTCCCAATAGGTCAGGTTTTTAAGATATCCCAGCTTCAGCACAGATTGCTCAATCAATCCCTGCTTCAGCACATCTGGCTCAATCAGTGGCTCAGTCTTTGACTGAGCCATTGATTGAGCCACCTCTGCTGAAGCTGGGATATCCTTGAAACCTGACCCGTTGGGGGTCTTGAGCATCCCTGCTGTAGAGTCTAGAGGACGTAGAAAAATGTAGAGGGGAAAAAACTCAGTTATTTCTTCGTGTAGTGACGAGAAAGGACAGTCCATGACATGTAATGACAGCTGCTGACACAACGTGCCTGTAGGTTCATAGTAATACTACATTAGTTCCACAAGAGAAAGTCTGACTCATCCGGATACCCCTGGGCTGCTTTCTTCCTATCCCACAAATCGTCATACAAAACAGGGAAAAAGGCATGGGGCATCAATGCCCAACTATACAGGAAGCCCTTTTATACAGAGTAACTAGCACCCAAACACAATGTACGTCTCAGTGAAAATAAACAAACACAGCGTGGTAACCCACATGTGGATGTGTGCTGATTGCTGAACCTTCATGCTGTATCATGCAACAGAAGTGAATCAGCACAACATGATATCCCATGTGTTCATGTGCTTCATTGTTCTGTATTAAAAAAAGTGCTTTATGTTTGGGTTTCAGTGCAAAAGGATTGCGTGTGATTCGTCAGAGGGAAAACTCCAACAGCTTTAAATATGGTTCATTTTCTTGGAGAAATATGGTGCTGGTTTTTGTGCCGTTTAATTCCCCGTTTATGCAGCCAGGAGATTTTGGTGAATCTCTCCTCTTTGCCCCGTGTCTGGCGCAGACTCAGTGATTGTATAATCAGTTTTATTAATGGGAGACTGGAAATACATGTTCACTGAATATATGAGAATTGTTTCCAGACATATTGTGAATTACTGGAGTGCTTATTTGTGCTGATAAAACTTTCCCCTTAAAATACTAGGAAGAGCGTGTATGAAATCATGTTTTATGTCTGATGCAGACCTCTTACACTTTTACAAATGCCCTTTAATCCTCATTCAAATAGTATTCAGTACTTTACTTTTTTGGGAGAAATATTGCTGTTGAATAAATAAATGGATATGGTGATCACTGAATATTACATGAAATGGTTTATATTTTCGGCCTGATCAATGCAACATGGGAGTTGTTGCCGCTAGATATAAACTCTCTATGGAAGCCGTTCATGTAATACAGGGGTGGCCAACTCTAGTCCCCAAGGGCCACCAACAGGTAAGTTTTTAACAATATCCCTGCTTCAGCACAGGAGGCTTAATGTGTTTAAGCAGGGATATCCTAAAAACCTGACAGCCTGATGGCCCGTGAGAACTGAAGTTGAATATAATATATAGCAAAGCAGCATTAGGTGAGCTGAAACCTACCCCTATAACAGAATGTATCAGGAACACTATAAAGTTCAATACCATGCTTTTGATGTTTTGCTGTTTAGAACAAACTATTTAACATCGTTATGAAAACCAGTTTTTACTGACAGATTCTAATCTATGCTGCTGCTGCTTTTCATGGTAATACAAACTTGCATACAGATCAACACAGGCTACAGTTATAAATCACAGTTGTGACATCAACCAATCACTCTTCCCCATTCCCCTTGGCATAGACACCTTATTTCACATTAACAGGATTCATGGCTTTCATATATGGAGTTCACTGATTGGCTTGGACTGTCATGTCAAACAACTCTTCAGAATGTTCCATCAATCCCCAACCCATAGGGAAATTCAACCAACATTTTGCTTACCCGTAGACATCTTTTCAGTGATGCTGATTAAGGCTGGGGCCATGGTACTGCAGACCGTGCTGAGGCGTCCGCACGCTGAGCGAACAGACTGCCTTAAGGCAGGGTTCGCGTCCATGCGGCATGCGGACACGCGTCCGCACGGAAGCAGGAGGGGGCGCGCGCTCCGTGAGAAATCAGTTAAACTGATTTCTCAGCACGACAGACAGGTCACGTGAACGGTTCGCCCAATGAGGGCGAACCAGCTCTGTGACATCACTGGCACGCCCCTAGACACGACCATGGACGGTGCGCGTACGGTGGCCAAAAAACGCGGGTGACGTCACGGCCGCGCACGCCTCTGCACAGGCGAAGGCACTATGGACCTGGCCTTGGAATAATGGAAGACGGTTAGCGCCATCTACCTTTCATTTGAATAGAGCAAGCCCAACATTACGGAGCCACTGAGCCAAATATACGTGGTAACCACTAACCACTTATCACTGCAAAAACAGGAGTTGTCACAAGGACCAAGGTATCTGGAAGTCTACGTATGAAACTCTCAGACTGGCCGGTTTCCAATGCGCCTCTTAACATGAATACATCAAGATGATTTCCTCCAATGAACATGTGACCGCTTCTGACAGGGAACAAAACAGAAAGTGGGTATATGGAGAAAGAAGAGGATGATGTTGTCAGGCACACGAAAATGAAATGCTACCGTTTTAGTCTCTTCACATGCTTTTCCCCCCCATTTTTCTTGTAGCAACAAAAGAGTCAGAAATGTGTCAAATGTTTAAATATTGGGGAGTACAACTGATATATATATATATAATCGGATAGTAGAGGGCATCCATATCAGTTCTTGCATTACAATAGTAGATAACTTATCTGTGTGGCTGCATGTAAGTCGCGCCATTGGCCACCTCGGATGACCAGTGACATATAGGATCAAATGAAGGTTGTCCACAGCAGGAGTGAGGAGTTTGAAAAAGAGCCTCCTTGGCTCAAAACATTGATCATTTCTTATATTATTTGTATCTTCATGGATTAAATAACTAACTACTCTTTTTAAACACAATTCGAGTTCTGTGGACATCCTTCATTGATCGTGTGTGGTGTGTTTGGTGTGTGGTGTGTGTGCCTTTTTCCCTGTAGAATAACAATGAAATAAGGAATAGTGGGTTGGGATAAATCACGTCATCTGTGTGTGCTCCCACAGGACATATTGGAGTCATAATAAAATGTATTTTTCATGTTAAAATTATTTATTTTTTATACTGGTTCCTGATGAAGGAACGAGTCTTCTCTTGAAAGCTCATGTGACATTATACATATTACAATAAGCTGACGCTTGTTTTAATAATTAGAATGTTGTTTCATTGGGTGGCATTATTGGTGTTTGTTAAACAATTGGGCTGAAGGAGTAACTATGCACGTAGAGGTAAGAAAACTGCCTTTGGAATCTTGTCTGAACTCCGTGTGACCTTGGACAAGTGACCTAATGACCTTGTGCTTCAGGCATCAACATGAGAGTGGAAGCTCTGTGAAGCAGAGTCTTATTATTCCGGCAAAAAAGTCATGAATGGTGCAGCGATGTAAGAGACAAAAATATATTATTAGGCGAGTCAGGGGCAGATAACATTCCCCAATGTAGTTCTTGTTTTATTTAGAATAATAAAAATACATCTTTTTCAGCCAATGTCACTGTAGCTGGAGCCAGATATGGCGGCCGTTGTCTCGCAGTTACAACCTTTAGGCTCCATTGTGGGCCTTTGTGATACAACAGGACGCTGCAGGACTGGGAGGCTTTCTCGGTCATTGTGGAGAGTAAGGAGCCTCCTCTCCCCAAAACACTGTCCTCGGGATCAAAAACTAGGCAGAGAAAGGGGCCATACAGAGCCCCACAGTCATTTTTGAAAGAGGTAGGGCTCCCACGATACCTGCTTAGCCTAAAAACTACTATCCATGTGTGGTGCAAAGTTGTCTACGTCTATCTTTTGCTGCCAGACTAGACTTCAAAGCCGTAACCTTGCAATGCGTTGTGGCAGGGAAGGGGTTAACACAGCAGTCCATTAAACCTACTATTTAATTGAAGGGGACAGGCTACGAAGAATCATATTTTTCACTCACTGTGAAAAGTTGGCCTTTATGTGAGGTAAAGGAAGGCTACTTAAATGAGGGTGTTTTCTATTTCCCCGATCCCACGCTACTGTGGAACTGGGGCAGTGTCCGGTGTATTCACATGACAGGCGTTCCCATAATGCAATAGGCATCATGCAGCCCGTCAGCGTAAGCGGTATTTGGATAAGCAGCGACTCCACTGAAGATCAAGTGACGAATAAAAACAGGTCCATACATTAATCCTCGGTGTCATTCAAAAAATAATAATCTAGGGCGGACTGCTCTGCAATTTACAGAGCTGCGTATACAGTCCGAGCAACAGGGTTTTATTAACAGTTTAAATGCCATGTCACTAGAACTGCAAAAGGAACCCATGCAGTTAGGTTATTAAATGTGGGGGAAAAAATGGAATAGCACCTTATTAACAACTTTGGGATAAGTTATGTCTGCTTTAGCACCTAATGCCCAAATCACTCGTAAAAACAATGCAGCATCTTAAAATAACCCGTGTGTTGACAGAGGGGAAAAATGAACAGATTGCAGAGTAGTGTGTTGCTGGACTCTTTGGCACTGTAGGGGTTAATCAACAGAGGCATACTGGGCAAATATGCCCATGAACAGACCAGCAGGTTGAGCACCATAAGGTTAAATTAGAATGAAAAGGTCAAAAATAACCGATGCCGATCCCTCCCTTCGACTACCATTTAAAATACCCCAATACTGGGACTGCAGGGTTATTAGTGGAAGAAACATTGGGCGTGTCCCAAAATGTACAGAATTCACAATAGTAAGGCTGGGATCTCTCTGAGCGGGTGACGGTCAGGGTGCTTTCCCCCCGCAAGCTCGGCAGCAGGCTCTGCGGTAATACCAGTGCGAGCACAGCTTCACTTTAAGCACCAGGGAACAGTTAGCTGTAGCTTTGTCTTCACAGTTTTCATCTGGGGAAACAGAAGAGCACAGAGATCAGAAGAAATGTAGCCCCTTCAAATCCAGACCTGGGTGTCAGTAATTATACCAGGAATAACATGCTTTAGGCTCCAAGGGCAAGAAGAAAGTAGGGCAGTCTAGTCCTTGCACCGGCCTTGATTACTAAACAGTTTTGTGTGTTGCCATGGGAGTATCTATATACTGATCCTTTAAGGGAATGGAAGTGAATTCTTCATTATCTTGAATAGAGGGTTGTATAAGAAGAACTCACAAGTCTGGGTGGAGGTAGCAGTAGTGACCTCTGACCTGTCCATCTGAGGTATGTCCATTAGGTTATCAAACTTGATAGGCTGTGTACCGATTTGTCTTGCATACCAAGCTATTTTATTCTGCGATTACCAACTAATATGAGAGCTGTGACAAATACAGTGTATGTGTGTTCCCCAGCACTCAAAGGGACGCCAGAGTTGGTTATTAATCAGTAGTAATCTTAAAAAGCAAAAAAGATGGTGTGTGCCGAGTACGCGCGTTAAAGTGAAACTTCTGGGTGTTTTGGTACCGTGACAGGTTTGGATATAAAAGTACTGGTACTGTGACAGGTTTGCTTATAAAAGTACTGGTACTGTGACAGGTTTGGATATAGAAGTACTGGTACTGTGACAGGTTTGGATATACAAGTACTGGTACTGTGGCAGGTTTGCTTATAAAAGTACTGGTACTGTGACAGGTTTGCTTACAAAAGTACTGGTACTGTGACAGGTTTGGATATAAAAGTACTGGTACTGTGACAGGTTTGCTTACAAAAGTACTGGTACTGTGGCAGGTTTGCTTATAAAAGTACTGGTACTGTGGCACGTTTGCTTACAAAAGTACTGGTACTGTGGCAGGTTTGCTTATAAAAGTACTGGTACTGTGGCAGGTTTGCTTACAAAAGTACTGGTACTGTGGCAGGTTTGCTTATAAAAGTACTGGTACTGTGGCAGGTTTGCTTATAAAAGTACTGGTACTGTGGCAGGTTTGCTTATAAAAGTACTGGTACTGTGGCAGGTTTGCTTATAAAAGTACTGGTACTGTGGCAGGTTTGCTTATAAAAGTACTGGGACTGTGGCAGGTTTGCTTATAAAAGTACTGGTACTGTGACAGGTTTGCTTACAAAAGTACTGGTACTGTGACAGGTTTGGATATAAAAGTACTGGTACTGTGGCAGGTTTGCTTATAAAAGTACTGGTACTGTGACAGGTTTGCTTACAAAAGTACTGGTACTGTGACAGGTTTGGATATAAAAGTACTGGTACTGTGACAGGTTTGCTTATAAAAGTACTGGTACTGTGGCAGGTTTGCTTATAAAAGTACTGGTACTGTGACAGGTTTGCTTACAAAAGTACTGGTACTGTGGCAGGTTTGCTTATAAAAGTACTGGTACTGTGGCAGGTTTGCTTACAAAAGTACTGGTACTGTGGCAGGTTTGCTTATAAAAGTACTGGTACTGTGGCAGGTTTGCTTACAAAAGTACTGGTACTGTGGCAGATTTGCTTATAAAAGTACTGGTACTGTGGCAGGTTTGCTTATAAAAGTACTGGTACTGTGGCAGGTTTGCTTATAAAAGTACTGGTACTGTGGCAGGTTTGCTTATAAAAGTACTGGTACTGTGGCAGGTTTGCTTATAAAAGTACTGGGACTGTGGCAGGTTTGCTTATAAAAGTACTGGTACTGTGACAGGTTTGCTTACAAAAGTACTGGTACTGTGACAGGTTTGGATATAAAAGTACTGGTACTGTGGCAGGTTTGCTTATAAAAGTACTGGTACTGTGACAGGTTTGCTTACAAAAGTACTGGTACTGTGACAGGTTTGGATATAAAAGTACTGGTACTGTGACAGGTTTGCTTATAAAAGTACTGGTACTGTGGCAGGTTTGCTTATAAAAGTACTGGTACTGTGACAGGTTTGCTTACAAAAGTACTGGTACTGTGGCAGGTTTGCTTATAAAAGTACTGGTACTGTGGCAGGTTTGCTTACAAAAGTACTGGTACTGTGGCAGGTTTGCTTATAAAAGTACTGGTACTGTGGCAGGTTTGCTTACAAAAGTACTGGTACTGTGGCAGGTTTGCTTATAAAAGTACTGGTACTGTGGCAGGTTTGCTTATAAAAGTACTGGTACTGTGGCAGGTTTGCTTATAAAAGTACTGGTACTGTGGCAGGTTTGCTTATAAAAGTACTGGTACTGTGGCAGGTTTGCTTATAAAAGTACTGGGACTGTGGCAGGTTTGCTTATAAAAGTACTGGTACTATGGCAGGTTTGGATATAAAAGTACTGGTACTTTTACGGCAGGTTTGGATATACAAGTACTGGTAGTGTGGCAGGTTTGCTTATAAAAGTACTGGTACTGTGGCAGGTTTGGATATAAAAGTACTGGTACTGTGGCAGGTTTGGATATAAAAGTACTGGTACTGTGGCAGGTTTGGATATAAAAGTACTGGTACTGTGGCAGGTTTGGATATAAAAGTACTGGTACTGTGGCGGGTTTAGTTAAAAAAGTACTGGTACTGTGGAAGGTTTTTATATAAAAGTACTAGTACTGTGGCAGGTTTGGATATAAAAGTACTGGTACTGTGGCAGGTTTGGATATAAAAGTACTGGTACTGTGGCAGGGTTTCTTATAAAAGTACTGGTACTGTGGCAGGTTTGCTTATAAAAGTACTGGTACTGTGGCAGGTTTGCTTATAAAAGTACTGGTACTGTGGCAGGTTTGCTTATAAAAGTACTGGTACTGTGGCAGGTTTGCTTATAAAAGTACTGGTACTGTGGCAGGTTTGCTTATAAAAGTACTGGTACTGTGGCAGGTTTGCTTATAAAAGTACTGGTACTGTGGCAGGTTTGCTAATAAAAGTACTGGTACTGTGGCAGGTTTGCTTATAAAAGTACTGGTACTGTGGCAGGTTTGCTTATAAAAGTACTGGTACTGTGGCAGGTTTGCTTATAAAAGTACTGGTACTGTGGCAGGTTTGCTTATAAAAGTACTGGTACTGTGGCAGGTTTGCTTATAAAAGTACTGGTACTGTGGCAGGTTTGCTTATAAAAGTACTGGTACTGTGGCAGGTTTGCTTATAAAAGTACTGGTACTGTGGCAGGTTTGGATATAGAAGTACTGGTACTGTGGCAGGTTTGGATATAAAAGTACTGGTACTGTGGCAGGTTTGGATATACAAGTACTGGTACTGTGGCAGGTTTGCTTATAAAAGTACTGGTACTGTGGCATGTTTGGATATAGAAGTACTGGTACTGTGGCAGGTTTGCTTATAAAAGTACTGGTACTGTGGCATGTTTGGATATAAAAGTACTGGTACTGTGGCAGGTTTGCTTATAAAAGTACTGGTACTGTGGCAGGTTTGGATATAAAAGTACTGGTACTGTGACAGGTTTGGATATAAAAGTACTGGTACTGTGACAGGTTTGCTTATAAAAGTACTGGTACTGTGGCAGGTTTGCTTATAAAAGTACTGGTACTGTGACAGGTTTGCTTACAAAAGTACTGGTACTGTGGCAGGTTTGCTTATAAAAGTACTGGTACTGTGGCAGGTTTGCTTACAAAAGTACTGGTACTGTGGCAGGTTTGCTTATAAAAGTACCGGTACTGTGGCAGGTTTGCTTACAAAAGTACTGGTACTGTGGCAGATTTGCTTATAAAAGTACTGGTACTGTGGCAGGTTTGCTTATAAAAGTACTGGTACTGTGGCAGGTTTGCTTATAAAAGTACTGGTACTGTGGCAGGTTTGCTTATAAAAGTACTGGTACTGTGGCAGGTTTGCTTATAAAAGTACTGGGACTGTGGCAGGTTTGCTTATAAAAGTACTGGTACTGTGACAGGTTTGCTTACAAAAGTACTGGTACTGTGACAGGTTTGGATATAAAAGTACTGGTACTGTGGCAGGTTTGCTTATAAAAGTACTGGTACTGTGACAGGTTTGCTTACAAAAGTACTGGTACTGTGACAGGTTTGGATATAAAAGTACTGGTACTGTGACAGGTTTGCTTATAAAAGTACTGGTACTGTGGCAGGTTTGCTTATAAAAGTACTGGTACTGTGACAGGTTTGCTTACAAAAGTACTGGTACTGTGGCAGGTTTGCTTATAAAAGTACTGGTACTGTGGCAGGTTTGCTTACAAAAGTACTGGTACTGTGGCAGGTTTGCTTATAAAAGTACTGGTACTGTGGCAGGTTTGCTTACAAAAGTACTGGTACTGTGGCAGGTTTGCTTATAAAAGTACTGGTACTGTGGCAGGTTTGCTTATAAAAGTACTGGTACTGTGGCAGGTTTGCTTATAAAAGTACTGGTACTGTGGCAGGTTTGCTTATAAAAGTACTGGTACTGTGGCAGGTTTGCTTATAAAAGTACTGGGACTGTGGCAGGTTTGCTTATAAAAGTACTGGTACTATGGCAGGTTTGGATATAAAAGTACTGGTACTTTTACGGCAGGTTTGGATATACAAGTACTGGTAGTGTGGCAGGTTTGCTTATAAAAGTACTGGTACTGTGGCAGGTTTGGATATAAAAGTACTGGTACTGTGGCAGGTTTGGATATAAAAGTACTGGTACTGTGGCAGGTTTGGATATAAAAGTACTGGTACTGTGGCAGGTTTGGATATAAAAGTACTGGTACTGTGGCGGGTTTAGTTAAAAAAGTACTGGTACTGTGGAAGGTTTTTATATAAAAGTACTAGTACTGTGGCAGGTTTGGATATAAAAGTACTGGTACTGTGGCAGGTTTGGATATAAAAGTACTGGTACTGTGGCAGGGTTTCTTATAAAAGTACTGGTACTGTGGCAGGTTTGCTTATAAAAGTACTGGTACTGTGGCAGGTTTGCTTATAAAAGTACTGGTACTGTGGCAGGTTTGCTTATAAAAGTACTGGTACTGTGGCAGGTTTGCTTATAAAAGTACTGGTACTGTGGCAGGTTTGCTTATAAAAGTACTGGTACTGTGGCAGGTTTGCTTATAAAAGTACTGGTACTGTGGCAGGTTTGCTAATAAAAGTACTGGTACTGTGGCAGGTTTGCTTATAAAAGTACTGGTACTGTGGCAGGTTTGCTTATAAAAGTACTGGTACTGTGGCAGGTTTGCTTATAAAAGTACTGGTACTGTGGCAGGTTTGCTTATAAAAGTACTGGTACTGTGGCAGGTTTGCTTATAAAAGTACTGGTACTGTGGCAGGTTTGCTTATAAAAGTACTGGTACTGTGGCAGGTTTGCTTATAAAAGTACTGGTACTGTGGCAGGTTTGGATATAGAAGTACTGGTACTGTGGCAGGTTTGGATATAAAAGTACTGGTACTGTGGCAGGTTTGGATATACAAGTACTGGTACTGTGGCAGGTTTGCTTATAAAAGTACTGGTACTGTGGCATGTTTGGATATAGAAGTACTGGTACTGTGGCAGGTTTGCTTATAAAAGTACTGGTACTGTGGCATGTTTGGATATAAAAGTACTGGTACTGTGGCAGGTTTGCTTATAAAAGTACTGGTACTGTGGCAGGTTTGGATATAGAAGTACTGGTACTGTGGCAGGTTTGCTTATAAAAGTACTGGTACTGTGGCATGTTTGGATATAGAAGTACTGGTACTGTGGCAGGTTTGCTTATAAAAGTACTGGTACTGTGGCATGTTTGGATATAAAAGTACTGGTACTGTGCCATGTTTGGATATAAAAGTACTGGTACTGTGGCAGGTTTGGATAGAAATGCTGTGGCCGGTTTGGATATAAAAGTACTGGTACTGTGGCAGGTTTGCTTATAAAAGTACTGGTACTGTGGCAGGTTTGCTTATAAAAGTACTGGTACTGTGGCAGGTTTGCTTATAAAAGTACTGTGACTGTGGCAGGGTTTCTTATAAAAGTACTGGTACTGTGGCAGGTTTGCTTATAAAAGTACTGGTACTGTGGCAGGTTTGGATATAGAAGTACTGTTACTGTGGCAGGTTTGCTTATAAAAGTACTGGTACTGTGGCAGGTTTGGATATACAAGTACTGGTACTGTGGCAGGTTTGCTTATAAAAGTACTGGTACTGTGGCAGGTTTGGATATAAAAGTACTGGTACTGTGGCATGTTTGGATATAAAAGTACTGGTACTGTGGCAGGTTTGGATAGAAATGCTGTGGCCGGTTTGGATATAAAAGTAATGGTACTGTGGCAGGTTTGGGTATAAAAGTACTGGTACTGTGGCAGGTTTGGATATAAAAGTACTGGTACTGTGGCAGGTTTGCTTATAAAAGTACTGGTACTGTGGCGGGTTTAGTTAAAAAAGTACTAGTACTGTGGCAGGTTTGGATATAAAAGTACTGGTACTGTGGCAGATTTGCTTATAAAAGTACTGGTACTGTGGCAGGTTTGCTTATAAAAGTACTGGGACTGTGTCAGGTTTGGATATAAAAGTACTGGGACTGTGGCAGGTTTGCTCATAAAAGTACTGGTACTGTGGCAGGTTTGCTTATAAAAGTACTGGTACTGTGGCAGGTTTGCTTATAAAAGTACTAGTACTGTGTCAGGTTTGCTTATAAAAGTACTGGTACTGTGTCAGGTTTGGATATAAAAGTACTGGTACTGTGTCAGGTTTGGATATAAAAGTACTGGTACTGTGTCAGGTTTGGATATAAAAGTACTGGTACTGTGGCAGGTTTGCTTATAAAAGTACTGGTACTGTGGCAGGTTTGCTTATAAAAGTACTGTTTTATTGCCTGATCACATTTCCGTCTGCATGAACGACTTTTAGTGCTGTGAGAAGTTTGAGCCAGGGGGGCGTGCGTGCGTGATGGTGCGTGCGTGATCGTGCACCCGCCTGATCGTGACACATTTTTGTCTCCATGAAGGAGTTTTAGTCCTATGAGAATTTAGGCAGGTGCCAGCAAAGATGTTTCACTTCAAAAGATAAGAACTTATCAACTCATTCACAATAATGACAATGCAGGTGTGAAAAACAAGACTTCTAAGAAAAGGTGATGAATTATTACGTTTGTATATGGAAAAAGGGAGTATCACATATTAATGCGAATGCGTAGTCAGGGAAATATTGTAGCAAACACACAGAAACCCAGCAAGCTCAAAGAAACACCAAAACATACCACGTAAAATATATATATATATCAAACGGAAATATTACTGTATGCTCATTTGCATGTCTTAGACAGGTCTCCAACCCTGCCTTACACCATTATCACCCAGCACACAGTGCTTCTACTGCGGCAAGGGATTCTGGGAAATGACATGCAAATGAGCACACAGTGCCACCTTTTGCTTCAAAATCATATAACATGGTCCCCTATAAGCTTATCCTTGCTGCATTTCACAGCTTTTGAGCACAGCCTGGGTTAAGATGCATAGCCAGCAAACCCACCCACAGATTCTGTGCTCATTTGCATGTCATTTCCCAGAATCCCTTGCTGCAGTGGAAGTGCTGGGTGCTGGGTGATAATGGGGAAAGGCGGGGTTGCAGACCTGTCTAAGACATTCAGATGAGCATACAGTAATATTTCCATTTGCTATATGCTTTATTGTGGAGGGTTTTTGTCACTTTTCTTACCCACAATAACTTAACTAAGTGTGTGTGTGTAATATATATATATATATATATATAAGCAATACGATACCGTTTGGAAACAAAATCAGCAGGCAGCACTCCAGAATTGAACAAACAAGTGTATTGAAAAAATAAACACAAAACCAACGTTTCGGTCCACAAATGGGACCTTTGTCAAGGTGGTGCATTCGTGGACCGAAACGTTGGTTTTGTGTTTATTTTTTCAATACACTTGTTTGTTCCATTCTGGAGTGCTGCCTGCTGATTTAGTTTCCAAACGGTATCGTATTGCTTATTCTTCATTATAGGATCTGCACCCACACCAGTGACTATTATTACGGAGTGCTTTTTGTTCTTTTTCTATGTTATATATATATATATATATATATATATATATATATATATATATATATATATATATGTATATGTATATATGTATATATGTATATATGTGTGTGTGTGTGTGTGTGTGTGTGTGTGTGTGTGTGTGTGTGTGTGTGTGTGTGTGTGTGTGTGTGTGTGTGTGTGTGTGTGTGTGTGTGTGTGTGTGTGTGTGTCAAAAGGAGTGCTTGTTAGGACCTGCAAAATTTGGTCATGCCTTGATGTGGCTCGCAGGCTTATAATGCTTTGGCCAAAGGGTTTAACTAAATGACCCTTTTTCAAGAGATTTATATATAGGTATTTCACTATGTATTTTTGTCATATTGGAAGTAGCTTTGGGCTTTTCTGTCTTTTGTTGGAAACATTGTAGCAAGGCATTTTTAAGAGGCACAATGAAAACAGATCATATGTAATATATGTAACCCTCCTGCCCAGCTTCTAGGGAGATTACATTGATGTGGTATATATGGCTTCTTCTGGGGGCCGTGGCGAAACGCACGTTGGGACGGGTCTTAGAACATCTTCTGTGACCCGAATGACGCGTGACGCATACAGGCGTGCACGCCTACAATCTATCATCTCTGCTTGTTCCAATCCATGGCAATTCACTTTTTTTGTACCGGGAGATTGAATTTCAGCGAATGTTTCTTATACCGTTGGACACTTTTTTGCGTGAAGATATTTTTCGGTGATACTGTTACCTTTCTAGACCGGCCGGTCCAGATTTTTGCAGGGAAGAAGTGCCTTTTCCCTGCTGAGTCTTTATTCATTAGATCAAGATCCTCTTTTCAGTGTATTTACCATGGATTGGAACTGCTATAGTATGAGATCTTATTGTGTAGATTACTCTCTCTCTTATTTTGTGTTGATTAGGGGGTGTTCCATTTTTTTGGTGTTTTAGTCTGTCTAAATAAACTTTTTGTATTTTTTGGTATACCCTGAGTGCTTATTTTGGAGGTTATATATACACATACACAGGATACATAAACCCCAACCATTTCTGGATACAAATATTCATTATTTTCAAAGAGTTTCCGTAATAAATTTACAAACAATTGGTAATTGATTACTTTTAATTAGCTTTACATCTGCTGTGAGTTATTCTTAACGCAGATATATTTCTGTTTTGTGATGTGTGAACTTTCCCATTTTAAGACGTGTGTGTGTGTGTGTGTGTGAATGTGATAATGTGCCAAAATGAAGAGACGTTTTGCAAAAGTTGCCCGTTGTGTGACTTTTATGTGAATCGCAAAATGTTCACACTCTACTTCTAGTTCTACTCACTGCCTTGGTCCTACAGCTAAGGGGGGAACCGTGATGTCATACCTCATCCGCTGATGTCATAACCCACATGCATCATGACCATTTTGTATAAAGTATATATTTACATATATATTGTTTTTTTTTTAGTGCTGACAGTCCACGCAGTGCTGTACATAGAATTTTTCAGGCACAATTAATCCCGGGCCCATGTAGGCTATCATCTAATTTTGGGACCTGAGGCACAGGGACATTGAGTGATTTGCCCAAGGTCACATTGAGAGCAGACACTGGGATTTAAACTGGGTTTATCCGCTTAGATATACACATACGGTATGTACATATAGACAGACACATACAGATGTAGCAGCCGTTATTGCTGCCGCTGGCGGGACATACATGATGTGCCAGCGACCGCATTGTAAATACAGTAGTCACCCGTGAAGTCGGCACTAACTCACCAACAAGTGCAACAACGACTGCCACACCTGTATCTCTGTGCCACATCTGTATCTCTGTGCCACACCTGTATCTCTGTGCCACACCTGTATCTCTGTGCCACACCTGTATCTCTGTGCCACACCTGTATCTCTGTGCCACACCTGTATCTCTGTGCCACACCTGTATCTCTGTGCCACACCTGTATCTCTGTGCCACACCTGTATCTCTGTGCCACATCTGTATCTCTGTGCCACATCTGCATCTCTGTGCCACACCTGCATCTCTGTGCCACACCTGTATCTCTGTGCCACCTGTATCTCTGTGCCACATCTGTATCTCTGTGCCACACCTGTATCTCTGTGCCACACCTGTATCTCTGTGCCACATCTGTATCTCTGTGCCACATCTGTATCTCTGTGCCACACCTGTATCTCTGTGCCACATCTGTATCTCTGTGCCACACCTGTATCTCTGTGCCACATCTGTATCTCTGTGCCACATCTGTATCTCTGTGCCACATCTGTATCTCTGTGCCACCTGTATCTCTGTGCCACCTGTATCTATGTGCCATCTGTTAAATCCCATTTGGTTTACCCCTAGCTGTAGCAGCCTCTTACCCGGAGCCTCAGTGGGGCACGGCTGCAGCTGGCAGGCCTGTTTGCTTTCTGGTTTTGTAGTCGGATCACAACCCTGTCCCAGCTCTTCCCCCTGATAACAATTCACTTCCCGAACCTGCTGCCCAGATCCGCAGGTCTTACTGCACTGTGTGAGGAAGAGAGACAGCGCGTGAGAATGGGACATTCCAGCCTGGTCTGCCAGCTGGAGACTGGCACATGCAAAACGCACACACCTCTTCTTTTTTTACCAAGATACACACACGTCTACACACAAACCATACACTTTTATGCACCAACAAACATTATACACGTTATGCACACATATCTTTCACCGTCTGTCACAGGAAAAGGGATATAGAATACATATGTCTAAGCCAGAGGGTAGGCAATTCCAGTCCTCAAGAGCTACCCACAGGTCAGGTTTTCAGGCTATCCCTGCTTCAGCACAGGTGGCTCAATTAGTGGCTCAGCTAGCCGGGGCTTCTCTGGCGTCAGCACGTGCCATGAACAGCTTCCTGTGCGCACTGGCATGAGTGAGAGGCCTGGTGCGCACTGACGTTAGAGGCTTGGCGTTTGGGGGAGCCGGGGCCTGGCGGCAACGAGAGGACCAGCAGACGGGCTCTGACGCCCACATAGCTTTGGAGAGCCGGGGACCAGGGGCCTGAGACCATCCCCAAGGTAGGTAAGTCTGTAGGTCCTTTTGTGTATGTATTTGGGGTTTTTTTTTTTTTAATGTATTTGGGGGGGGGGGGGATTTTTTTTAAAGATTTGGGGGTGGTGGGGGTTGTATGTATTTGGGGGGAGTAATGATTGTGAGGAGCGGGGATTGAATGAGAGTGGGGTAATTGATGGAGAGGGGAGGGTAGGGGAGGAGAGGGGATGCAAGAGAGGGAGTGAAGGGGGAGTGAGTCAGGAAGAGAGGGGGTAAGAGTGAGATGGGGGAAAAAGAAATACATGGGAAGTATGGGGAAATTGAGAAGGGGGCCGCGAAGTGTGCCATGGGGGGCTCGCAAGACAGCTGACACGGGGGTGTGTGGCATAAATCTAGTCGTGGTCCCCGGGAAATCTGTCGGTGGCCCTGATTGCCAGATTAGGTAAGAATGTAGAATTATACGTTGCCACGTGATTTACATGCACAATTTAAAGCAGCAATACTAGATACTACATGACCCTCCTTTCTTTCCTCCTTAGTTGTATATGTAAAGCACGTGACAGTGTATCATTCTACATTCTTACCTAAGCTGGCAACAGTTTGACTGAGTCTCTGAGCCCCCTGTGCTGAAGAAGGGATATCCTGAAAACCTGACCTGTTAGGCCGCTGTCCCAGTGTGCACTGTAGCACGCGCGCCCGGCGGGGGGGGGGGGGGGCGTGCTCAGCGCTTCACCGCGATCTGCGAGAAGATGCTGGAGATTGCGATGGGGGGGGGGGGGAACGTGGCTGGGGGTGTCCAGGGGCGTGGCCTTGACCTCACGCGGCTGGTTCGCCCTCATTGGCTGAACAGCCGTCGCAAATTGTAAATTCAATTTGAATTTCTTTGTGAAAAATTGCAGTACAGCGCGGCTGCACATTCCGCGCGAAGGTGCATACTGGGCGCAGCCCCATTGAGGGGCAGGGTTTTTTCGCGCAGTGCACGTCGAGGTGTGCGCTGTAGAAGGCACTGGGACTGCAGCCTTAGTAGCTCTTGAGGACTGGTGTTGGCTACTCTTGGTCTAAGCCAGTTGTGGATTTCAAGCACAACTGGGTCTGACTTCTTTATTGGGGACAGCGTCTTGAACCATACATAATTAGCAGTGGGTCATGATGTAACACACTCCCGTGTATGCTATACTTTGTGTTCCATGCTAATTAAAAGCTGTTTCATTTACCAGAGCTGTTTTCAAGTGCTTCTCTGCACCACATCTTCAAACAAACATATCTTACAACGCCATGCAAATCCACAAACCATTATTGTTACAAAATAGCACACACATCCTATATCTTCTTACACACTGCAAACTGTTTCATGCACATCCACAAATTATGAACTTTCCAAAATACACGCATATCACGTACCATAACACGCATGCGCGCACATCATACCGTTCCATGTATACAACCCACATACATTCACATGATCTTCCCTTTATAAATCTGACTTTCCCGAATTCCTGCAAGCACAGCTTGCTAGATAATATCTTCATCCTCATTAGATACTTATCCTAAAATAGGGTTATTATCTTCTCAGTGGAATTTCGGATAAATGATTACCACAGGGTTAGTAACTAGAATAATGGGGTAATACTTATTGTTGGCGTGGCAGAAATGCATAGTGTTTATCAGTTTTCTTCACATTTTACTGGGTTAAATTAGAAGTGAGAATTGAAGAAGTTACCACTGCTGATCACCTCTTCTTCAACTGCCACAAACTCTTATCAGAAGCCGGATGTGGGAGCTGAACTCAGAGCATTTTAATACACATTTATAACAGTACTTTACATATTTATCTCTGGCCCGATCCATTCACTATCTGGCTGGGTACCTGAGACCAGGCTGTGGTGAACCAAGCAGAGCAAGGCCTCTGGAAGCAGGTTTCTCTCTGCTCTGGTTTTCGGGAGAGCTCACACATTGATTCAGGGTAATCCCGGTACAGACCGTTCTCCAGCCCAGCACAATACAAGCCGCGTATTCTCCCCGCGCCCACAGCTGGTGTTACACTGCCGGCAGAAACCACATGCCAATGGCTACCATGACCTGTGGTGTGCTACTGTCACAATTTGTTTAGGGTCTATCCAGTGCATTGTGTGACTATTGCATGGATTTACTGTCACACATCACACTAAATGGGAGGAGGCGTGGCATAGGGATGAAAGTGTCTTCAATACACAACCATAAGCATTGGATTCCATGCTACTTAGATTCAATTACTGAGGAAATATACTAGAAAGTGCTATGAAATTGGAAGGAGCTATAGTGCAACTGTGTGACGGTCACATAGTCTCATTAAACACACTGTGCCAGTCACACACTATGACGGTGTCGCTGTGCAAGTTTATGTACAGTATATGGTGATACCATGGGCAGCATGAGACTAGAAGAGAGTGTCATGGGTGTTACGAATACCACTCTGTATACCTCTCCAGTTCTTTCATACCCATTCCCCATCAGCCCTACCTGTGCCCATTCCTGTGGCACCCAGTGAGGGGCACAGTGTAGTTCCCCACAGGGCTGTTTGGCTAGAGGTTTGCTGTCGGAGTCGCACTGGGCATCTGGAATCACTTTCCCTTCTTTGTTCCGACAAATAACATACCGACTCATGTGCCCCTCACTACATGGACCAGAGCACTGTAAGGCATAACACATGCTTAAGACAACACAGGCAGTTTGATAGTAGCAGTTACTTAAAGCACTGTTCAACTGCATTGCCCAAAACAGTCAGACAGCAGCATTAAACTGAGTAACTCACAGCAACTTTACACTGTATTACTCACAGCCATTCAGAGCGTGCTGATAAATATAAATACTACTCCTAATTTCCTGATCTTCAATGAGAGAACAGCCTTACTTGGTATTACTCAAGCCAAGCAAACTAAAGAACAACTTCACATGTTGTTACTCCCAGCAAATCAAAGAGAAGCATTGTCTTTGTTACTTCAAGTCAACACTGTGTTATTTGCATCCAGTGAGATCTATCACATAGTGTTCCCCCAAAGCAATGCATTATTTTGTGCTACTGCCAGCCAATCAAAGCAAAGTGTACTCAATGCTACCGCCAACCAACCAGAGAGAAGCATACTAAATATTAGTACTTGTCAATCAAAGTATTATGGCCAGCTATTGAAAATAGAAGAATTGCTTGGTGTTACCAGGGCCGAATAAGGCAAAGGTGTTTGTTTCTTACAGTGTACCAGTCACTGTGAAACATAACAAGGAGCTGCTCATCCCAAGCCAATCACAAAGCATCACAGCACAATGCTATCTATACCCCATCCAAACAGAAAGCACAATGAAGCAGTTTGGCACAAGGCACATACACGTGTACGGATTTGAGAGGTGACGCGTTTCCTGTTGAAGATAGGCTATAGAATGAAGCATGCGGGGCCTCCGCAACATGCAGCGAGCAACGTTCTTGCACAATAATCATTTCAAATGATATGAAAAGTCATCTAAATATATTTGAATAGAGAATTAGAAGACATAATATATTTGTAATACAAATGACAGCACGTCAAGTGAATCAAAGAGCAACATTACTTGGGAACTTGGGCATAAATGCATTACACGCTTTACTTACGTCCACACGTTACATTTTTATCATCCTACTCACACACATGTAACTTACATTCAAATATCTCTCTTGCAGATGAGGCCTACTCACCGGTCCCCACTCTGATGATGTCCAGTGATGGTCACATGGAGGACCCAAGCACAAATTCTGAACCTGGGGTTTCACAGCCTCGTCGCACTGATGGGAATCTAAAGAGCATCTCACCTCCCTCCTCATCACCCCCTCAGACCCACAGGCAGCTGTGCACTGCACCAAATACACAGGGGGGAAAGACAAGAGCTCAGAGACAGGTGGAGGAAGACGAGAGACAGGTGGAGGAAGGCGTGAGAGAGAGAGAGAGAAAAATACACGTAGATGAAAGAGACAAGGACAACCTAAGAGTGATGTGAAGAAAGACATAGGAGAGATGACAAGAATGGGCAGAGAGACAGTGGGTGGGGGAAGAGACAGAGACAAGAAGGAGACATAGAGAATAAAAGTACAAGTAAAAATAAAAGTGCAGAATTAAACTTTGTGAAAGGGAAAGATGCAAAGACAATGAAAGGCACGGGAGAAAGAAGTACAGGTGGTCTGGAACATACCTCTGACCATTCAGACAACTCCCACTGGGGACCGCAAGGTTTGTTCTTACAAACTTTCTTCTGTGGGGGTCTTGGCAGCTGGGTGCCCTCACACTGCTCATCATACACAGAGCTATCCAGCCCGGGAGCCAGCATCTTCCAGCATCGAACTGAGCGCACCTGCACCCCTTGTCCACAACTTCGGGAGCACTCACTCCAACCACTAGACTCCCACCTTCAAGAGAAGGAAAGAATGTGAGACCAACACACATCTTTCCTTTGCATCTCCGGCAGTTTTTCACCCACTCACTAACTGTCTGTCTCCCCTTCTTGTTTCTCACCTGGGCAGGCACTCTCTTCCTGCACAGAACTCCTGGGTGGGCTCTGGTCTTGTCATGGGATCACAATATGATTCATCCACCTCCCTCCCATCGTATCGGATACACAACGCATAAGTGGAGCTGATTCCTACAGTGATATAAACACATCATTTATGTGTGTGGGTGACTGATGTGATCCCATCATTTCTCCCTGCTTGTCTCACACATTACCTGAGCTACAGGTGGAGCTGCAGGGTGAATAGGCAGAAACTTTCCAGCGATACATGTCAGAACGGCTGATGTCCTGTCCCGCCACTGAGTCACTGCAGAGCGGAATAAACCCGGAGGTTAGGGGAATAAAGCCTGTACTAAGTGGTTGCCCAAAGGGAAGACATTTTAACCAGAGATCAGGATGAAATGGAATATACACATTGATTAGAAGAATTGAGTTTTACATGGAGATTAGAGAAGAGAGGGCTATAACCAAAGATCAGAAGCACAACGGGTGTTTCAGGGCATGTACCTGTTGGAGCTGGGTGCTTGTAGTGGCTGAGTCCCAGCAATGGAGCTAAGATGTTCATACACAGCTGGCAACATTAGACTATCTCTAAGCTGCTCCTCTTCCTGGGTGGACTCTGCTAGGTTATGACCCCCAGGGTTGCCAGCCTGGGCATCCTCACCAAAGAGAGTATGGCACAGGGCAGAGTCACTCTGGTGATCACAGAGTCTCCACAATTCACTCTGGAGCAAGCTCAACGGGGCGGTGGTGCTGGGCAGGAGGCCTGAAACACAGAGAGGGAGTGCTGAGAAGTACACAGTATTCCCAACCTGCCTCCAGGTCATCCCCAGAATTTAGGTTTATAACAATACGAAATAATAACAAAACTCATTTTATTGCACTGCAGCAGTTGATGTGACTTTAAAGATACAAATACAAACGGCGTACACGTGAGTTAAGCAGCCCACATTTTCTGCGTGGCCTACGATAGATGATAAACGATTCCTTCAAAGTGCAGGTCTCCTCAAAGACAGAGATACAAAGCAGAGCTCTACTCAAGTTCATAATGAAATTGTCCTTTAATGTGACAGCCAAGAACAGTGGAAAGACAACGTTTCATGATCTGATGAAAGGTCCATATGGGACCTGAAACGTTGTCTTTCCACTGTTCTTGGCTGCCACATTAAAGGAGAATTTCATTATGAACTTGAGTAGAGCTCTACGTTGTATTTCTGTCTTTGAGGAGACCTGCACTTTGAAGAAATTGTTTGTCTGTATTGTGTTGGCTGCACCAGCAGGACTCTCCTCGCCCGAGGCTGTTTCCTCGCACTGTGGGAATTCTACAGTAGATGATGGAATTATGCGACTTGGGATGGGAGTAGACAGTTGGCCTGGGGTTGTGTTCAGGTTAGACCTGAAAAGAGGGGCAACCCTACCGATTAGAGGTCGTTGAAATGGAGGAGGGGAGGGTGGAGGATACTGCAGAGGTAAAGGGGAGTGAGAAGTGGTGCTGGACATTTATTTAAAGTGATTGAGCTGCAGCCTTATAATTACATTGTGCCCTGTTAAATTGTTACTCTTACTGTCTGTTATAGAGCATATTGTTGTTGTTATTATTATAATATGAATATTATTCTTTGATCTGCATCACTAATATCCAGGTCCAGCAAGTGAATAGAGGGACGAGAGTGGTTCTGCAAGTTTGAATTTCCAACCATCACATTGATACAATTATCATTTCTACCCGGCCATATTGGGTTTTGTTCTGCTGGTACCCCTGGAATCCTCCCTACCTCCTTGTTGTGTACAAGCGCCAACCAGGTACGCAGAAATATGCAAATACAATACAGGGAATATAATAATATAAATGGGATAAGTACATCAAGGCATAAATGTAACATTAGGAGGAGTCCCTGCCCCGAGGAGCTGTGAGAAGAGGTACACACATAAGTATATACTAAGTATCTTAGGCGCCATTCTTGCCAAACAGACAGTGTACCGTTTATCAATAAGGAACATGGAAAATATGTATTTTTGTTTGATTAAAGTCAACACTTATAGAGAAGGTGGCACTTTCCCTCTATCTGGTTCTCATAGAACATTGGTGGGGAAAAGATGTCCCACAGGGGCTTCACCTGTCGCCCCCAACCTCTGCCCAGGTAGCCTGCTCTCTCTCTCCCGGGTGCTGTTCCCTCTGATCAGAGCATCTCCCCTCTCACTCCGGTCAGCTGTTTTCTGACAGCGTGCTCATTCATAGTGTCCCGCTCTTCTCCTGTCCTCAACCCTATTTCCAAAGGTAAGAAGAGGAGCGGTACAGTATTAATGAGCCCACCAGCATTAAGCAGCTGAGTGTAGGGGAGGTGCTCCTGCCCAAGAGCTGCAACATTCCTGCTCCCTGTGCACTGGGAAGAGAGAGAGGTACAGCCACCAATGTCACCTACTTACTATCCATGTTAACCACTCCCCCCATGTTATCACCTTCCCCCCCATGGTGTTGTCTCTCTCGTGTTCCTTTCCCCATGTCCCTCTCTCTCTTTCCCCCCTCACATATCACACAATTCCCACACCCATGTGTTATACTGCCTAAGTGAATGTTAAGGCTAATGTATAGCCCTTTATAGGACATGTGGCCCTTTAAAGTATATCATGTTGCCCACCACTGTCCTAGAAGGGGAAAATTACCCTCTGTCCTGCTACACCTAGAAGGCAACACTTACCATCTGTCTGGTCTTCCTCTGCCATCCCCTGCTCTTTGCTGGATCTCTCAGGGTGTATGTGTGAGCTTTCTCCTTCCTGAAGGTTTCCCCAGCTCCAGGTTCCAGGTGGATCTTGGTTGGACGTTTCTTGGTGTCCCCCCACAGAACCTCTCTGGGCCTCACTTTGACCATTGCTAGGAGCTTGCAGACCAGATTCTCTTGGCCCAGAGAGAAGGGGCAGAGGTGGTTCTGGGACACGAGGTGCGGTGTATTCATATGTTATGTGGGGAATCTTCCCATTGAAGTTATAATACTGAATGTAGAAAATACAGACTGATTCACATAAATATATTTGACACAAGAGTGCGTTACACAGTTACAATTAAACTGCTACAAACCTAAAATATAAAACAACATACAACGAAAAAGGAGACCATAAACAGCCCCTCAGAAGGAAGGGGGATGATTTCACATAATTACACATGAGACACAACAACACTACATTTCTCACAGATATAAAATGATACTACTTGAGGCTCACACATCACAACATTGATAGAATGTTGGGTTGTTGCGCATTCAGGTTGGGTGAGGGAAATTATGGAAGAAGGCAGTTGTTTATGTATAGTTTGTGTAACATACACAAGTAGGAGTTGTGACGGTGGTGATTAAAGATACGAGGGGCACTTAGCAGTTTGCATGGGAAAAACACCACAAGACTACGGACTTCAGTCATTGTAAGGTTATTAAACAATTGGGTCAGGTTGTGATGGATTTAGTATTGGCAAAGCAGATCAGTAGTAGGTCACAGTGTAAGTCCCAGCATGACACTAATAGACTAATTTGAGGGTCATGGTACTATTAAATTGTGGGGAGGGATTTGAAAGGGGGGGATGGGTTGAGTTGGGGAGGCAGAAAAGACATAGGTTGTTGAAAGCAGCATAACATAAAATAATTTTGGGGGGGCTGGGTTGCATTGGGTAGGAGGTCAGAGCATTATAATGTTGTCAGAGAATGAAGGGAGCAGGTAGAGTGTTGCAGAGGAAGCAAATCGCTTGCTTTTGTATCCAGTAACTACCAAGAATGTGGAAGGATATTGCTAGGGAGTGAATGCGGGACACTGGCTGCTGGGGCCACAGTAATCAGATTGGAGGAAAACTTGGTCTTGATGTGATATTAATTGGGGATGAGTGTGTTAGATTAAAGGTTGTAGTTAAACACACACACACACACACACACACACACACACAAGACACACACACTCAGGGACTGGTTGCATGTTGAAGTTGAGTTGTGATGGCTGATAGTGACAGATGGGAGGATGTAGCGCATGGCTGCTGTCTTACACATACACTATGACTCTCAAGGACTGGCAACTGAGTCTGGGCATGTTAAAATCAGGTTGTGGTCATGTCACTGGGTGAAGAGGGGACATGTTAGAAGCTACAGTGGGGGCTGAGGTTTTACACACTATGAGACTAAGGGACTGGTTGGTGATCACAAACAGTTTAATGTCAGGGTTTGATGGTGTCAGTGGGTGATGAGGGGTCAGGTTGTCACATGCAGAAGAGGACTGGGGTCTTTCACACCACACACCATGACACTTAGTGACTGATTGGTTGGTCCCGGCGCAGTTAAATACTCCAGCCCCAAGCTCTGCACGTTTGGCGGCCTGCGATACTTCACCAGCGTCCCCGCAACACGGAAATTCTGAGGGTTATCCATCATCATGTTCCCATTAATATAAAAATTCCCCACCGCGTCTGCCAGAGCTAAAGAGGAGACAAGGGAAAAAGAAAAGTGAGATTGAGGTGGAAAGGAGATAAAGAAAAGGGAGTAGAGGAACAAGTGGGAGAAAGGGGTTACACAAAGAAATTAGGGTCCGAAAAAAGAAAGGAGAACATTTTAAAAGAAAGGTGAGGAGAGTAAGACCACGGAGAGAATGAACTCAGAAATAAACTAACATGAGGAGGGGCAGAAAGAAAAAGAGGGAAAGAGAGGGAAAGTGAGGGGAGTGAAAAAAGAATGAAGGTTAGAAAAGAGATGGCGAGGGGAGAGTATAAAGAGGAAAATATAAGAATTAAGAGGGGAGTGGAAAATGGAGAGGGGAAAAAAGGGGGGGTGCAGATAGATTAACAGAGGCCACTTTATAATCTGCTGTGAAACTGCCTCCAAGAACTGGAGACTAGATGTTGAATGAATGAGACTAACATTTTCTCCCGAGCAGGGAAGCGACTTGACAGTTTATTGCACAAGGGCTAAGGGGCTGTATTCTATATCCACCAAAACGGCTGTTTGAGACATTTTCGGCTGAAAATCCCCACTGACATCAAGGGGGATTTTCTGCCTGAAACGGCCCGAACTGCCGCTTCAGTGGATACAGAATTACCCCCGAAGAGTGAGAAGTGAAAGTCTTTCTCACCCAGGATATTTTCAGTATTCCTTTTTTCCGTGATTAGGATATCAAAAGCTCCAACTGGAATCGTTGTGATTAGAGCATAACCTGGAGAGATACATTTATTACAAACACAGTGCTTCGCATGCATATATACAGAGAGAGTGTGTGTCCGCGTGTACAAGTGCCTGCATACTGTGCATACAGCACTATTTACCGGGCCGGTACTTCATGGATAAAAATATTATGCTGTGTGCACTGCCAGTGGTTCGTGTACAAAACCTCCATACAGGGTGAACTGTCTGTACTGACATATACATAGAAATCCAGTATGACCAAGTTCCAATCAGTACTTCAAATGCAATCTATATGTACTTTATTACCCATAATAATGAATTACTTTGATTTAAACAGCTATTCAAAACATTGCAGGATACCCCTGGACTATAGCTGTCATACAGAGTAACACTCCCTCTGCAGTTCCTTGTGCAGGGCTCGGGAGGCAATGCGGTTAGGTCAATACACTGCCTATTTATATACTGTGAGTGGTAAGAGAGACAATTCCAGCCAAGAAAATAACCCCCCCTGTTGCTCTCCATGCAGTGATGGGGTCACCATAAATAGAAGGACTGAATATATCTAAAGTGTTTCTAAGTTTAGGATTCAGTATTTCATGTATTAGATATTTGAAATGACTTTTCTACTGGATATGGGGTCATGTCCTGTGCTTACTGTATGTACAGCAAGTCCTTCTGCTTTAAGGAACAGTGTAGCCTTTGCTTTGAACCCCGTGCCGCGTTCAGTTGATAGGTTGCTTACCCAAGACGCACTTTCGGAAGCTCCCTGATACCCGGTAACAGGTACTTCCATCCCCCCCACAAACACCGCAGCGATCCAAAGACCTGGCAGAGTGCAGCTTCCCATCACATCCCACCGGCTGCAGGCAGACACAAGGGGAAAGCATGCAGCTTTGTATGTAACCTGAAGCCATGCTCTGTACTGGATATGTCATTTGTATGAGCTCACTGCCATTGCAGCCCATGTACAGACAGTGTACAAATGTAATAAAATATTATTTTCTTTTTTATCTTCCATACCTTTAACATTTACTTTATTTATTAAAAAAGTTCCAACATTTTGCAAGATCATTTCGCAAAGGTTCCAACCAGCGGCTCATATAGGACTTCAGAAAGCATGTAACTAGTCTGTTCTTTGTTGTTGCTAGATATTGAAAAAGTCCATGGTACTGGTGCCTAAAATCTACTCAAAACAATGTTCAATTTGGTAAATTCAGTGGGCACTGAGATCCAAGATCCATAATTCCGACTTGGTCCCACCTTGGTATCATGACTAGGTGTATTATATCCTCTGTAACGGCACCCACACACTATATCACTATATGGGGTGAAGACTGGCTAGTTTACAGATGATATGGACTAAGTAGGTGTCCTGAGTGGTACCTCACACTTGCCGCTGATACAGACTCCCTGATAGGTTCGGTCTCTACAGCTTGTCCCATCATGGGCTGGTACCAACAGCTGTCTCTCCCGGGTGCTACTGGTGCACTGCAGGTCACACGGCTTGCTGGAGATGCTGGTATAATCATCTGAGAGAGACAAATCAATAGCCATACAGGGGGTGCTGCACCAAGACATACAGCCAGATTACATGCACTAACAAATACATCTTATGTGGGCCCCAAAACTGTATAGACTAAATAATTTCAAAGCTAATTGACCTCACACCAGCAGGTCTAATGAGTGCTTTTAGGAAATACAGTGAAGCTTCTGCTGGCTTCACATCAATGTATCAGCTGAATGCTATGCTAGCTTTCTAATTCTTTAATAGAGCACTGTGGCTAATTAACCATTAGCCCTCCAGTGCTGGCCTATGTGTCACTAAGGTCACTTAGACCCTCCCTATGTAGAGATTGACATTACCAACAATACCCCAATGACCTCTAACACATCCTACAGCTCAATGTCCCCACAGCCTTCTCTTTTTTATATAGATCTGTAGAATATTGTCAGAATGGTCCCCAGCTTTCTGGAGCATCCCTCCAATAACCTTTTTTTTCCCATTATAAATAATCTACAGAGAACCATCCAATAAAGTCATCCTTTCAACGCAAACTTGCAGAACATCTGACAAAAACGTCCCTCATACACTAGACAGAACAGAGTGTTGCTCATGAAAATCTCCACTATAAAGAGACATGACAAAATCCCCAGAAACATAGCCTGTGGGAGCAGATAAGAACCCCTTGATTCACCTAGTCTGCCCATTCTGCAATCTGTTGTGAAACCTCAGACCCTCTGGTTTCTTTTGTATTTGGGGTTGTTTTATGTCTATCCCATGCATTTTTTTTAATTCCCTAGCTTCTGCTACCTCTATTGGGCTATGCCATAAATCCACTATCTCAGCTTTAAAGAAGTACTTCCTCCCATTTCCCCTGAGCCTGCCACCCCCACGGCTTCAAAGCCTGACCTCCTGTCCTAGCACTACTCTCTATCTGCAATATGCTCCCCTTCTGTAACGTGTTGAAACCCCCTTTGCACGGTTTAATCATATCCCCCCTCTCCTTTCTCCCCTCTAAGCTGTACACGTTGAGGCCCTTGAGTCTTTCCTGATGTGTTTTATGATGTAAACCAGGGGTGGCCAACTCCAGTCTTCAAGGGCCACCAACAGGTCAGGTGTTCAGGTTATCCCTGCTTCAGCACAGGTGGCTCAGACTGTGCTGAAGCAGGGATATCCTGCAGACCTGACCTGTTGGTAGCCCTTGAGGACTGGAGTTGTCCACCCCTGATGTAGACCAGCGGTGCGCAAACTGGGTACACACGAGATTATCTGCGGGGGACGCGGGGTTTACAGAGGCCCCTCGCGCTTCTCGAAGGCACTTAAATTAAGTGCAGGGGAAGCGGCAAAGGCCTCTGTAAACCTCACTTACCTTGGTTCAGATGGCGTCTGGAAACGCATCACCATGGCAACGCGGCATCAAATGACGCCGCGGGGTCATGTGACGTCGCTTTGCTATGGCAACGTGACATCATGACGCCCCAGAACCAAGGTGGCGGGGGGGGGGCGCAGAGAGGGGGACAGCCAGCAGTGGGGCGCAGGAGAAAAAGATTGCGCTCCCCTGCTGTAGACCATGCACCATTTTAGTAGCCCTTCTCTGCACAATCTCTAATGTATTTATGTCACTCTGGAGAAATGGTTGTGTTGGTAAAATTCCGCAGTTACTGACCTGGGTAGAGCGGCACCCAGCGGTGATACAGCTTCCCAAAAGCCTTCGCGTTAAACGCAGAACACTGATACTGTTTGAAGCTCGCGGAGCCAGCTGGGCAAAGCTAAATCCAGAGATAGCAGAGTTTTAGTGAAACACATGTTCAGGTCTTGTTATTAGAAAAAATTGGCATTATATGTGGGTGTGGGTTATGTGTGAGCTATTATCAGTTATGCATGCCCTATTACAGGGTTATATGCAGGTCAGGCGGGAGGGTATGTGCAGGTTAGTGCATGGTGATGTGTGAGTGTTACAAGTAGCATTCCCCCCATTTCTAAGATTTGTTAGGTTTGCATGGTCCTTCAGAGCTGAACTGCGTTATTCTTAGTTTAAGGGACCCCACGATTACCGAGATATTGACCTTTTTATGTGGCGGTAAAATAAAGTAAAATCAAAGATGGCTGCCCGAGTCATCCAATAGGAAGCAGCTATGTCATGCTCCGATGACATGGCAGCTGTCTATTGGTCTGTGGGAGTGATGTGCGGATGGCAGGCATATTGATTTCCCAAAAGGGGCAACAAACACTGGCACAGCTTCGGGGTTCAGCTTCGGGGCTCAGCTTCGGGGTTCAGCTGCGGGGGGAACTCCGCAGTTATGTAAACAAAGAACCTTTGAGCAGGGGGGATTTCAGCAATGAAGTCAGGGGTGGGCTATATGGGGTTTTATCATACATATACGTATGTGCAGGTTACTATGTAATATTTAATGCCAATAGATTATATATTATCAATTGTTACTTTGGATTTTATGTTTAATATAAGCATTTATGTTAAAGTGTTGTATAAATAATTAACAAAACAAAGTGTTGCTCATAAGCTAAGAATGGAAACGGATAACCCGAAACTGGCCATATATCAGTCTATAAACCATCACTATAACCTTTTTAGGTTATTCATTAAACTACGATAGTGCCAATCGAGTCATTATCACACAGAAACTCCCATTGGAGTCAATGAAAGTTTCAGTGCAATAGTGCCCTATTGTCATAGAAAAATGACCAATGTCGTGTAAAGTGACATTCTGATTGGCTAAATGTAGGCTTACAAGACTTGCTTAAATCCCTAAGCTAAATAGCAAAAAGCTCCTTGCTCAGCAGGTACATGGGAGTGAAATATATAAACGGTGCATAAACAGGATAAGTATGAGAGATAGTCACCAGAAGGGAAAGTCTCTGTATGTTGCACTCGGTTTTAATGTAGGATTAGTGATGAGAATATAAAAATTCACTTTTAATACACAAGTTTAAAATAAAGTAAAATGATAAAATATGAACTTTTAAGCAGCATGAAGAACAGACCTAAATGATGCCGCTTTCCCCTCTACATAAGTGATATTTTCATTTGCTGTACACTCCGCTGGAGGGTTTTTGTCACTTTTTTAGTCACCATAACTATTTTGTGTCTGGTTATATTGTCCTCTCAATTAGGAGTCAATAAAGGGATTCCTCTTCCCAGCATTCGTCATTTTTGTGTGACCCAGTTTTTCAAGTACTATTATTAGGCTATTTTAGGACTCAAGAAACCTTGAGAATGATCTATTGTTTTAAATTTATGTCCAGGACAAGACTCATATGCCCCTATTTAATTAATATTGGGAGAAGTGGGGTATCAAGCAGTTACAGTGTACAAGTAAATGAAGTTGATGACTGGTAACCTGCAGTCAATCTCCTTCTCCCTATAGACTAAATGGTTAGATAAAGGAGCAATACAAGCGCTTTTCTTTGTGTTTTACACATGATTGAAGCAGGGGTCTCCGGAACTGAACCCCATTAATTTCAGCTCCGGTGACCCCCTGCCGGAGATACTTACCAACGTATAGGGTGGCAGTAGCCGCTCTGGCTCAGCTAGCTGGGTTTTAAAGTTTAAAGCTCCCGCATCACGCCGGCCAATAGGAAGCCTGAACTTGAAGATGTCACGGCTTCCTATTGGCTCGCAGGCTACAGGAGCTTTGAAACACCATGATAATGGGAACTCTGGTAGTCGAGCGGAGCAGCTACTGGCACCCCCTACGAAGGTAAGAATCTCATGAAGCAGGGGAACCCTGGAGCTAAAATTCATGGGGTTCAGCTCCGGGAAAAACCCCTGCTTCAATCCTGTGTAAACCAGCTCGGGTTGCCATTTTAAAGATAAAGTGATTTGTCCAAAAATCACAAGTGTTTTATGTGCAGACAGGAAAAGTGTGTTCAGGTCAAACCACCTTTCCACTTGGCCCTTTCTTCTCCCCCTCAGTTGAAACCCTGGGGGTCGTCAAAAGAAAGCAGAGTCATCAACCCCTACACGGATCAGTCTTGATGTTTTCTTTAATGCTTCAAATATTTGTCCAGAGTTACTTTGAAGCGGCAATCAATGTCGGATTTTTGACATGTATTTTTTCTCTTATGAATGCAGGATTGAAGCAGGGAGTCTCCGGAGTTGAACCCCAGTGATTTCAGCTCCGTGGACCTCCTGCTTCTGGAGATACTAACCTCCATAGTAGGTGCTACTAGCCACTCCAGGGTTGACATTATGGCGGATATTCAAAGCTCCTACAGGCCAATAGGAAGCCGTGATGTCACCCGGTGCGGTTTCCCTTTGGCCCATGTGATGTGGGAGCTTTAAACTGCAGAGAGATACCCCCTTTGGAGGCAAGTATCTCTGGAAGCAGGTGGTCTTAGCCTGGAAGCAGGTGGTATTAGCCACGGAGCTACCCAAATGCTTAATTAAAGAGGTATGTTTTAAGGAAGGTCCTAAAGGTGGATAGAGAGAGGGTGCTTGTCGGATATTGAGGGGAAGGACATTCCAGAGGTGTGGGGCTGTGAGTGAGAGAGGTTTAAGGCGGGAGAGAGCTTTAGATACAAAAGGGGGTAGAGAGAAGACATTCTTGAGCAGAACGCAAGAGTTGGGATGGTGCGTAGGGAGAAATTAGGGCTGAAAAGTTAGGAGGAGCAGAAGAGTGTAAAGCTTTAAAAGTGAGGAGGAGGTGTGTTGTGTTTTTTGAATGTATTTCCTATTTCTTGTATAGCACTAACAATGTATGCTGTACACTTAGATTGTAAGCTCTTTGGGTCAGGGACTCCTTTTTCTATTACTATTATGTCTGAAGTGCTTATTCCCATTATGTGTTACGTTAATATGTCACGTATATTACTGCTGCAAAGCGCTATGTACATGAATAGCGCTATACTGTATACATAAAGATATACATTCACAGATTATTATTTTTGTAGCCCCAATGAGCCCCTGTTTTTACAATCCATTATCTGGGGTCGAAGCTACAGTGACATAAAGGTCCGCCCACTTCAAAGACAGTTCTTACCACTAAGCTGGTCCTTCAGGCTATATACATGGTTGTATATGAGTTAGACACAGTTGAGTGTAGCTATAAAGTTATATATGACTTAGACGGGTAATGGGTAATTACATGGTTTATGTGAGGGTAATTACAGGCCTATGTGTGAGTAATTACAGGGTTATGTATCAGTTTTACAGAGTTATTTATGAGTAACAGATGCATAGGATAAGTTCATATATGGGTTATTCAGTGTTACGCAGGGCTATATGGCTTATGCAGAGCGGTGTATTTTGGTTACGCATGGTTTCTATAAACTGGACAAGGTGGGTTATACAGGTCTATTGGGTTCATGTAATATTGTTGCATATGATATTGTTATTTAATAATTCTTCCCTATTGTATTGCACTGGGGATATTTGGCACCTTATAAATAACTGCCTAGACAGGAATGAAGTACATATGGTTATGTGATAGTTATACAGAGTTATATGTGGGTTAGAAAGGAATATATACAGATAGGTATAGCACACATAATAATATACGGATATACACAGTTGGGTTAAATTGAATTCAACGTGGCTATATGTTGCTTATACAGGGTAATAAATAGGTTGTGTGTTAAATTGTGCAGAGATATCTGTTATTTGTATTGTGTTATATAGTTAATCAGGGTTATAGTAATGTATTGGTTGTTACAGGGTGAAGTGAAGGTTATTGCAGAGTTATATGCGGGGATATATGTGAGGGCTGTATGGGGTACATATGTGAAATACACAAATAACTGGGGATCCCTCCTTACCTGTTTCTGACACAGTTGGTATTGTTTGGACTGTCCCCCACAGACAGTGCTGTCTGCTCCCTGAACTGCCAGGAGCCTGCAGTATTGGGGCGGTAAAGCATTGATTCAGATTAATACCAAGCAGGATTACATATGGCGAGAAACTCCACTACACTGTGCTAAAAGATGCATAGTACTGTAGGATGCATTATTAAGAGACAGACATTGCGATATGCACAAAGAGAGAAGACTCTTTTGAACTACTTCTGGGTATACGAAATATACGTTCAGAGCAACAATATATGTTTTATAAAGAAACATACACAAAAGTCCTCTATATTATGAATGATACACACACACACACACACACACACACACACACACACACACACACACACACACACACACACACACACACACACACACACACACACACACACACAATTAAGGTTATGGTGAGTAAAAAAGTGACTAAAAACCCTCCACCGTATAGCGCATATAGCATAAAAAATATTACTTGTGAGCACATTCACATGTCATAGACATCTTCTCAAGATCCCAGTCGGGACCAAAACGTTGAGTCAATACATTTCACTTTTTTGCATATAGGAGTGTCTGTCCCTTTTTTCCCTTTTCTGTTTCTTTTTGGACAGTATACACCCTTCCTTTACCCTTATTTTTTATTTTGGTTTGTTCATGCTCTGTTTCTGATTATATATGTATATAAATAGATGATACCGTTGTGTGGCTAACGAAATGCTTTTATTTGTGCGAGCTTTCGAGATACACTGATCTCTTCTTCCGGCGATGTTACAATGAATGAAGCAAGCAAGGAGTATACTTAAAAACAGTGTCTATTGGAATGTTATCTGTGCTTGTCCCTCCCCCGTGTGTGGATGTGATTTATGGCTAGAGGTGTTAAATGGTTCCCGAAAGTTAGTGATGTAAGTGTGTGTGTGTGTGTGTGTATCTGTGTGAATATAAATGAATGGAGAGCCCACAGTGTATACAGTGCTTTACAAAAGGTGTGTGTGGAGTGGGAGTTAATATAAATGGTGTGGGTAGGTGTGGAAATGTGAGAGATTGTAGCATAACTAAAAGTGTGTGTAGATACTATGTGGTCCCTATAGGTGTATAGGGATGGAAAAACAAGGAGTATTAGTATGTGTGAGAGACAGCTGTGTGTGCATACATATAGCACAGTATGTACAGACATGGCCTTTTGCGCTCATGGGAAGAGAGTTCACTTGTGTCAGTAATGACTCAAAATTTTGATCTCTGTTCAGGCCACTGCTAAGTGTCCCGAACAGTTGCATAAATTTGTATTCATGCAACCGTCTCTCTTTCGGTGTTTTAAGATTACCTTTGAGTATGGCAACCCTCGGATCGTTCATTTTATGGCCAGAGTCAGAGAAATGTAGCACTGCTCACACTACACTTGTATCTACACCTGCCTATCACTCACAAGTGTAGTGTGGGCAGTGCTACAAGGTATCCTGATGTGGCTTACCTCTGGCGTAGGCAGTGTCTCTCTCGGGACATCACTCCTCCTCCACAGGTCCGGGAGCATGTGGACCAGGAGCTCCACTCACCCCACCATTCAGTCACATCTTCATCCCACACCTCACTGCTGTCCTGACAAGACCAGAGAGCGTCAGCAAACAACACAATGCAACACAACATGAAACCAAAGACCCAGTATCTGGGCAGTACAAGGTTACAAAGCAGGCCTTAGTGAGCATGTCCATTGTGTGGACAGCTAGTTACCATGTAACTATGTAACTGTGTATACTACCTGCCCTGTAAAATATTAGTAACAATATTGCAATAATAGCTATGATGTGTATGCCTATCCCATGTTCCCTGCTACACAATGTAAAGCAGTATCCAAGGCAATGATTTGGCGGCGCCTGTGGCACCAAATCTATATCATGGGGTAAAAATTGAGCTGTTTTAAATGTCACGGAATAAAATACATCTTATTTGCTCATCTACGAAGCAGAATCCCCACTTCAGTCAAATATCCCTGTTACTTCTAACTTCCACGAGCAATCAGCCTAATGGGAATAAACTTGTTTCTTCATTGTGGAAGAAAATATCAGTTGTAGGAAACTATAGAAGTTATTCACCAACTGGGCAAAGTGGGCAAAAATATTTAAAAAAAAATCCCTTTCAATCAGACTTGTTTTCTATATTGATAGCCTACAGGCATCACTTCTGATAACCATCTATGTATATGTTTTATTTGTTATTTGTCCAGTGTTTTAGTTACGCGTCTATCTAACCCCATTTATTTTAATTATTTACTATAATAAAGTATTTGAATTAATCAACTGTCCTGGTTAATGAATTAGGGGGCAACTTGTTTGTTCTTTATCGGTTTGCAATTGGCCTGTCCCTGAACTAGTCCTGTTAATTCTGACAACATTATATTATTGGATCAAATGCACGTGCACCTATATGGGTACTTAGGTACTGTTCCTTCTTCGGTGACATTACCTAAACTCTTTGTTCTGCTGTCTATTTACTACGACCCTAGTGCACCCCTGTCTCCGCCTATAGGTTTGGAAGAGCGGGTGGGTTCTATATCTGGTAAATTGTTTTCTAAGATAAGTCTGGGCGGTTTTTTTAACACCCCCTTTTGTAGCAGTGTAGCAGTGTAGCAGTATAACAGTGTAGCAGTGTAGCAGTGTAGCAGTGTAGCAGTGTTGCAGATGGGATTAACCAGCCACTTGAATATCAAGCCAATTGACAGCTTGTTTCTATTATTATTATTATCATTGTGTATTTGTCAAGCGCCAACATATTCCGCAGCGCGCAAGGTGTTTTTGGCGCCCTGGCAGCAAAAGGGTTAATATTCTCTACCAGGGCCTTCAACTCATTTAAAATAGCATACAAGACATAGAAGAATAATAGAGAGAGGTCTTACAGCATCATGGTAAACATTGGGTATAGGAGTCCATAAGAGCCTTTAATCTAAGGGGTAAATTCATAAAGCTCCATTCAGGCCTGGAGGCAGCTTTCCATGAGCCCAGGATTACAGTCTTGACCTGGGCCTGGGTTGTTCAAGGGAGGGGGGGACCAGTTACTTTGGGGCAAAATGGCCAACCAGTTGAGCAGAAAGTGTGGGGGAGACCTGTATAGTGTGAGGGGGTGGTGGGAGATTGTTGAGCAGGAGTGCCATTTCTGCAGAGCGTGCTAGGGTGAGTCTGGCAGACGAAGAGACCCGGATGGCCAACCGGGAGTAGAAACACATTTTTGGGTCAGCCAGTTAGACCCATCGACAGCAAGGCCCAGGTCAATTGTCCCGGCTCTTCCCCTATCTGTGGCGCCGGCTCCATTATATGTGCTTGCAATGTGACAATAAGCTAAAACAGGAACGGATGTTAAGTTCCCTGAGTAACCGTGCTCTCCTCAAAGATAACTATATGCAAAAACGATGTCTAAACTACATCTCGTTAGCATAGGTCAGGGGTGGCCAACTCCAGTCCTCACGGGCCACCAACAGGCCCGGTATTAGGGATATCCCGGCTTCCGCTCAGGTGGCTCAGTCATTCTGACTGCTATGTTATTTAAAATATAACTAAATGTTGCGTTACAGCCAAACGGACACTGCACAATCCCTATTTCCATGTCTGGACAGGAGCAACACCAAGGTATGGCTTAAACAACGTAACATCAAGTCACTTATTAACAAAGGACTTTTGTGGATATGCGATGTCATAATAACACTTCATTTGCATATTCGTCATATATAACGCTATGCATTTTAGGGGAGAAAACATGGGTTATAGTGATGTTATTGTGCTTTGAAGGTACACCGCTAGTCTTAACGTGACATCAAGTTTGGTTAATGCCACGTCAAGTGACTTAATGGACCTTTTGTGATTCATAGACAAAGTCACCATTTTTCTCCATCATTTTGGAGTCAATTAGGCCCCGTCCTTGCTGTATGCTCGCGGGCGCATGACAGAGCGCTTGCTTGTAGCAGAGGCGGTTCCTGGATTGTTGCCCTCATTGGGCGAACCGCTCACATGACCCGGCGGTCGCGTGTCAAATGCTAAATTATTTGTCTCGGCAAGCAGCTCTCCGACCAGCGCTCACGTGCATGCTGGCGCATACCATAGACATTCCCATTGTTTCAATGGGACTCATCGTGCAGCTCTCTCTTGAGCAAGCAAGTGAGCAGGCACCATGAATGAGGCCTTAAAGTGACAAGTCTGAGCTGGTATAAGGCTGCTGTACCTTTCAAAAGATGGGGACTTTACATACAAGTCAAACAAATTGCAAAACACTGTTTTTTCTTTGACTGAGCATTAGAAATTGTCTGCTTTAATGATTAAAAAAAATCTAATTATAATAGCAAAACAAACAAAAAAATGTTTTTTATTCCCCCGTCTCCTGGAATCCTTTCATTATAGAAGTAGGAGGAGCAGGGAAATCCAAAAGACATGCTAGGAATTTAAAGCCCAATTAGGGAAGTGGGTGAGAGGGAAAAACAGAAGAAGGCCCGGAAAGAAAGAAACTAAAATATTAAAGATTCATCTTGGGGGAGAGGTAGGAAGAGATCCTCCCTGAAGGGAACCCATCCACTCCACCCCCTCATTTCACTACCCCCAGGCCTGCTGGTGTTAGAAGCTGTAAACTTCTCCTCCAGCTGAAGCGTTTGATCTCGGACTTAAAAGGGACGCCAACAGAGTTGGATGATCAACCTCTTCGCTGCTGGAGGGGTAACAACAGAAGGAAAGGATTAGGAAGAGGGTGTGAAGTGATAGATGGCGGGGATGAGGGAAATGGAGAGGGCTTGTTGTAGTAGAAGGTTGACATGAAAACATAAGGTGGGGAACTCTTGTTGGAAATCTGTTTTTTGTTTTTTTGAAATTATTTCTCGGAATCTGGGTATTTTCCCCCAAACTCTGCACGTGGCTTTTGTTAACCCCTTCTTTGACTGAGGCTGGAATGAGTTGTATACAAATACGTCCCAGGCCTTTCTGGCAGCGAATAGGGTTAACGTGAGCGTGCATCACTTTAGACAAGAGCGGTAGCTTGCTGCAGTGGGCCACCGTGAAGCCACGTGATTTCAGCGCTACGGGTAACGTGAGGTCTTCCGATTCACAAATCACTGAATGTGCAAATTCTTACATGATGCTGCACATTACTTGTGAATTCTGCTGGGGTTTTGGTTTCGGGAGATCTGAGCAAATCTTGTGCTATGCAATAGTGCAGAATGCCAACACCTTGTGCCCTTGGGCAAGTAACTATTTGCCTTTGCTGAACTTAAGCGGAATACTTTTCAAGGAGTCACAGTATGTACAGCCAGGCTCATTAGTACTGTCATCTAAGGATACATTATTATTAAAAGCAGGACAAAAGAATAGAAATTACTAACAAAAGAGGGTCATAGAGATGCAGATCTTGCATTCCAACACAGAACAAAACACACATAGATTATACATAGGTACAGTATGTACATATGCACATAATTAAACACATCTAAAGAAAGATTTATGTGGTTTTAAGAGCTGACGTTCAACAGCATCTGGGCAAATCTCCATTTGTACTGACTGATTAAAGAACTTTAAGTTACCTAATATCAATTAGAAATGATATCAATGTCTTATTGGTCCTCATGCAAGTACGTTCTTACAGTACAGAGACAAACACACTTTACTATATCTATACTGCAATCCCAACAAACACACACACAAACTATACACAAAAGTGACAGTATACACATGTACACATACATTACTAGACAAGCACATACACACACACAACTACAAACTATAAGCATACACACACGCACACACTATGTATGGGACACAGTGATATTCATCATAGAGTATGCATGCATACATCGTACACTTAACATGCACATGCTAAGCATGCATGTAGTTATGTAGTATGCAGTAGTACAATCAAATGTAATTATATACATACACACACACACACACACACACACACACAATCTTTGCACATCATAAGGGGCTAAATATATAGCAGTATGCATAGAAATAACTGCAATAAAGTATACACTATGCAATATAGTAACTATGCAAAGACAGCTATATATATAGAACAAGAGAATGTACTATACAAACAGACACTCATAATTATAGACACACAAAACTATGCACAGACACATGGCTACATACTGTAAATAGAATTGTACTATGCATGCACAACTATATATTCTCAATAAAACACACACACACACACACACACACACACACACACACACACACACACACACGTCCAATACAATCCTGAGTCTATCACTCCCTATTTAAAGCCTAATGTGCATTCATTCCTATATACCCTGTATAACATGCATTATATATGCATCTATATCTACTCAATAACATGTATCACCTTAATGATTACTCAATGCAATCAGTTATCAATGCATATAACTGCATGTGCTCATTTAAATAGAATGTACACTCATATCTCCCATTCTATTGGCTTCCCTTTTAACTCGTTGGCTGCCAGAAGGGGTTAAGTCTCGCAGACGCTGCAGCAGCCGGTGCTCGGTAGGTGGGTGGGATCGGTGTTACCTTAATGCGGGAGGTAGATCCGGGGTGCAGGCAGAGCAGCAGGAGCAGGGGGAGAAGCCCCAGGGGGCGGCGGAGAGAGGCAGACATCCCTGTGCTGCAGCTGCGGCAGGAAGAGCCTCTGCACCGGCTGGGGCAGCCCTCTCCCTCCCCGCATGGCCAAGTAATTACAGGCTCTGAGCTGTGTGAGGCTGGGGGAGATCCGAGCCGGGACAGGGGGAGGGGGAGAGGTGGGGGGGAGAGGGGGACACAGGATGGAGAGGGGGGGAGAGGGGGAAGAAGAGATGGGTCAGGGGAGGTAGAGAGGTAGGGAGATAGGAGGATGAAGGGGTGGGGGCTTAGTAGTGGTGGGGCAGAGAGAAGGATTTGAAAGCGGGAGAAGGGCTGGGAGATTGAGGAGGGGGTGATTCATGGGGGGTGTTAAGGGGGTAAGGAGCAGGAGAGGGAGTGATGGGAGGGGGGTGTTGATGAGGAAATGGGCAAGAGGGGGTTGATGGGAGGGGCCGTTGATGCGGTAGGGGGCAGGATAAGGGTGTCGATTGGGTAAGGAGCAAGATAAAGGGTGATGGGAGGGAGTGTTGGGGTAACAGGCAAGAGTGGGGAGATGGGGGGGGGGAGTTGATGAGGTAAGAGACCGGGGAGGGTGTTATGGGAAGGGGGGTTTGTTGGGGTAAAGGGCAGAAGAGGGGTGATGGGAGGGGTGTTAGCATAAGAGGCAAGAGAGGAGGTAGTGGGAGGGAGGTGTTGATGGGGTAAGGGGTACGAGAGGTGGTTATGGGAGGGGAGTGTTGATGGGGTATGGGGCATGAGATGGGAGTGGGGTGTTTATGTGGTAAGGGACAGGAGAGTGCATGATGGGAGTGGCGTGTTAGTGGGTTAAGGGACAGGAGAGGGGTTGTTGGTCAGGGACCTTGTGGACCAAAACGTTGGTTTATTTTTGCGATATGTAATTTAATATACTTTAGTTTTTGCAATTCTCGTCTGATCTGGACTTCTTCATTTAACGTAACTGTGCACGGCTGTCTGCACTTACACGATGCACCGATCTGTAACCCTCTTTTGATTGTTATGTTGGGTTTTTGAGAGTTTGCACTGCTGCTTGATGTAAGAGTCAGGAGAGAAGGTGATGGGATATGGGTGTTGAGGTTAAAGGGTAGGAGAGGGGATCATGGGATGGGGTAATAGTGCAGAAGTCAAAGACAGCGGGAAAGGGCTAGGAGAAGGAAGGGGTAAGAGGCAGAGGAGGAGGTGAATGGAAGGGGATTGGGCAGAGATGAATGATTAAGATGGAGAAATGAAGGGGTTAGAGCAGTCATTTGCAACCAGGGTTCTGTGGCCGCCAGTGGGGAGAGCTGGGACAACTCTCCCCGCTGTCCCAGGCCCGGCGGCGCGGCAACACCCCACGCAGCAGTGACCCCGCAGCTCCCCAACTCAGCAGCAGCCGCTCGGTCACTGCGATCCTTCCTCTCCCTGCTCTCCTGTATGTGCCGGAAGTTGTGTACAACTTCCGACTGGAGGAGCTAGCTGCGGACCGGTGCAGCACAGCAGGCCCAAAGAGTGTGTGTGTGTGTGTGTGTGTGTGTGTGTGTGTGTGTGTGAGGCAAAAGAGAGGGGCGGAGAGAGGGGAGTGCAAGGGGGGTAAGGTGGAGAGAGCATAAGGGGAAGAGAGTGAGGGAGAGAGCATTAGAGGGGAGGGAGAGAGAGTAAGGGGGAAAGAGGGAGGGAGTGTATAGGGGAACAGAGAGGGTGGCGTGTGAAAGGGGGGGAAATCTGGGCGAAAAGGAGAAAAGAGGGATAGGTGGAGGGGGGGGGGAGAGAGTTGGGGTTCCCCAGAATGTCACAATCTAATTATTGTATGTGTAGCCCCCTGTAAACAGCACAGGCTATACCTATCTTCCTTCTACTGTGATAAGCCCTGTTAAGATCAGGCGCCAGTAATCATCATGGGTTTTCCCCCTTCATAGCCCTATCCTGAGTGGTAGACGCAGGCCTGGACTCTGCTAGCTCTATATTAAGCAGCCAACTCCGGTGAGTGGGGGTCTTCTTGTCTTGTTCTTCTCTTTTGATGGTTCTTCGGAAGAGAGAGTAGCTTAGGAAGAGTTCGAGTGAACAGTGATATCGAGAGTCTAGAGTTGCCGGTTATTATGCCGTGAGCCACGAATCCTGCGGAACGGTCCGAGGAGTATCAGGAGGCTGCGGGCTCCCCGGCGCAGAGTGCCGGAAGAGAGCGAGAGGAACTGAAACGATCAGCGTCTATAGGTAGAGCTGATAGAATTATAGACTGGTGGACCAATGCCCTCACCCCACTGCCAGGGGTGATGGGGGGAGAATTCAAGACCCACCTCGAGGCTAACCTCGGGGGTGGGCCACGGGGTATTGACGCCCTAGCTCAGACCATCCTGTCGGAAGAGTGACTTGGAGGGAAGGAGAGGAGGAAACATTTGGGCGGAGGTGAGCTGTGTATACCCCGTCCTGGCGATTGTGTTGCGGCTGCTGGAAGCCTTATCGTTGGGATATTGTTGCTCTGTCAAATAAAGAGACTATTATTCACCTGTAAAGACTGTGTGGGATTTGGAGAGTATAACCCTGGGACCCGAGGGGTTCTTCTATACCGGTCCTGTCCCATTACCCTGAGAGTATAGAAGATGGAGGCGATGCACCACTAAGAGATCATGGAGGCTATCACCCCAGAAGCCCGGTCCTGGCTCCCCCACAACACCGCGGGAATCTCAGGCCCTCCTGTTCCTAACAGGTATGCACCACACCGCATGTAATCAGCCCCCATGTACCCTAGACACCACCGTAGAGTCTGGGGGGGGGGGGGAAGCAGGGTTACATTTGGAGGTGCTGCTGAGATGGGATATCTATCAGAACTGGACCGGCTTATAGCGAGGCGGAACAGGCAGACTAAGATGCACTCTCCCGGCAGGTGTTTTAAGCAGGTAGCATGAGACAACTGGGGGGGTCATAGCGGTAACCAATCCGGGGACCATGGCCCAGGGCCCGCGTTACGAAGGGGTGGATAGTTAGAGCTGATCAAGTCCCTTGAGGCGAGTAGCGTGAGGCAACTGTGGGGGTCAGCCTGTTAACCAGCCCAGGGACCATGGCCCAGGGCCCCGTTATGAGTGGCCAAAAGCAGGAGACGCCCGTACCTAGACAAGAGATATCATAGCTATCACCCGCACCACAGAGCACTTGCACGTAGACATCGAGAGTACAGTGCAGAGGAGGAGAGGAGTTCCGTTGAGCCTGGGGTACCAGCCACCTCAATTTAGTGGGTCACAGACAGTATGAAGATGCAGAGTTCACATTTGGAGGGAAAACACGGTCTAGGTACGAGATACCCGTTAGACATGAAGAGTAGGGCACAAGCACATTTGGAGGGAGTATCCAAGATGGCGGCCATCCCTACATGTGCTCCGCGTAGCAGGAGAGGCGAGCTAAAATGGCGGTTCCCGCCAAGCCTGGAGCAAGCACGTGAGACAGTTGTAGCGGGAAATGTGCAAGAGTCTGGCGCCAAACCCAGATTCCTTGCAGGAGGAACGGAGCGGCGCGAAAGCCGAAAGGCCACGTCATGCTGACAAGGAAAAAACCCCACCTCTGGATTCCACCAGAGGGAGGGGGCCCACCAAGAGCCAATCAGGAAGGTCCTTCCCCGCGAAGGGCGGGACCGGAGACCTGAGCGAGGAGCGTCACTTTTACCTGGCATTCGAGGAGCAAGGAGCTGGAAAACTGAGTTGTCTTCACTCTGAACGAACCATGTCAGAGATAAGTACCTCCATTCACCAAGTACCTGGAGGCCTACTGGTCGTGGCAGTGGCGGAGCACGAATACGTTCGGTGCTTGTGTGTGCACTGCGGACTACCCGGCGCGGTACCGAGTACCAAGGCCCGATGTACTAAATGTGGTACGTTTTACTTGTGGCCAACCGAGCCGCGGGATTTGTTCGGCACGCTGCGGGGTGCCTCTCCAGGAACTTTGATGGAGGTGGCGGACGACAAAGAAAAGACTGCCCTGGGTCCCCATTATACCATATCGGGAAGAACCAAGACTCAGCTAGTTATTGAACTAAGCAAGCTGGTCACCCAGACAAACGCGACCGCAGTGGAGGTACACAAGCGAGGACATTTTGTACCTATATCCACGGGTTGTATCGTTGAAGAACCAGGTGACTCCCCAGCGGAGGAACCGATCGTGATTTCTTCGGAGGAAGAGGAGATGGGTGTAACATCGGTGGCGATGCGCCTACCGGCGAACCACCCCAAAGGCATCAAAAGAGAACAGACAAGTCCGGGGACCATCCGACGGCGAACGCTGGTGCGGCCGGAAGCCCGTACGAGTCCCACCGCCGTGGTGACTCCCAGTGCGACGGAGACCGAGACGATCCTAGCGGAGCCCGATGTCATCAAAAAGCAGCGGAGTGGTAAGGAGACCCCACCACCCGCTTACTCCCGCCAGGCACAGACCGCACTCACGGTGAACGAGAAAGAGAGGCTTGAGGCCTATTTGTTCGATTGTGTACCGGATGTTCCACTGCCGCCCCCGGGGGTCCTCGACGCACGACTGGTGCGTGACCCCGGGGCGGATGGGGACTCTGCCGGCGATTTGGATAACCTCAGTTCCGGTTCCACTGGGAGGAAGACCAGTCTTGGGGGGATATTCTCCCCTCAATACATAGCCTCTGTCATGGCCAGGGCTAATCTACAGAATCGAGGCCCCTCCTGAGAAGCCCAAAGCATGAGGGGGAGTGCCGCTAAGAAAAAGTTCATTGGGCGGGGTGTTACCGTTTGCTGGCAATGTTCTGGACGTTTCTCCTACCCCGGCCCTTAGCCCCCCTGCCCCGGCCACTGCCCCTGCCCCGTCACGAGTGGTGCCACCGGGACCTACCAGGGATAAATTATGTAAAAATCCCAAATACTCCAAGGATTTGCGGGATTGGGAGTTGAGTGAAGAAGGGTCTGAGGGGGAGATACCGTATTCAAGTGTTATACCTGTACCTAACCCTGTGCCGTTTTCTCCTGCAGCTAAAGGGAGGGACCGAGAGTCTCACACTCCAGTGGAGACTGGGTCTACTAGTACAGTGGTGTCCAAAATGAAACCGACTAGGTATTATAATGCCAAGGGAAGGAGAGATTGCTCGCGATCTACTGATGCGGGTACGTCCGGTGTATCATCACAAGTAGAGTCTGATGTAGAACGCACTAGTCAGGCCGCCAAGTACGAGCACCGTGATAAATGGTGGGCGCCTTAGTTCACCGGATACCATGAGGGGATGGACCATACGCGGTTCTTGTTAATTAAGAACGATGTATTAGACCATTGGTGGGCGGCTGGTTCTTTCACTCCGCAGGAGATGGGGGATGAGTTAGATCACCGGTTGAGGGAGATAGAACAGAAACGTATTGTACCTCAAGGCCCCAGTATATTGTATGACGAAGTAGCCCCCGCGGAGCCATTATTTTGGGTACTGCCAAGCAGGGCAGGGCACCGCACACTTACCAAGCTAAGTCGAGCTGACCGGGCCATAGTCGCTAGATACCGGCAGTCGCACGGTTATGAATATCCCTACGTGCCGGAGCCCATCATGAGAGAGGTTGAAGATAACCGAGACAGTTGGCTTAGGGAGGCAGTTCAAGAGTACCTGCAGACCAAGTACGGTCGGGCGGGGTATCACAATGAGGATAAGATTAGTGAGCTAGTGCGCATATGGAGCATCGGTAGGTGTATTTACATGCACGGTGTTACCTATAGGCCTGAGCATGGGCCGGTTCTGTCGTTCGCTGTGACTGTCACTGACCATAATGGACGACAGGTAAGGAAGCCTGATCCAAGGCACTATCTGTAGGGTTCTCCATGTTGGGAATACCCGGGTGTGCTTACAATTACTACCTCATTATGCATGTATTATGATTGTTATGTGTGCTGTTTCCCAGGTGGTTCGCTGCAGGATCGTACTGCTAAAGATAGGTCCAAGTGGGGACCATTGGATTCCACCATAGGGAGAGTGTAGCCCCCTGTAAACAGTACAGGCTATACCTATCTTCCTTCTACTGTGATAAGCCCTGTTAAGATCAGGCGCCAGTAATCATCATGGGTTTTCCCCCTTCATAGCCCTAACCTCAGTGGTAGACGCAGGCCTGGACTCTGCTGCAGGCGTGAGCAAGAGGGGAGGTTCTGCTGACACTATGACGGGAGGGGCTAGCTCTATATTTAGCAGCCAACTCCGGTGAGTGGCGGGGCTTTTTGTCTTGTTCTTCTCTTTTGATGGTTCTTCGAAAGAGAGAGTAGTTTAGGAAGAGTTCGAGTGAACAGTGATATCGAGAGTCTAGAATTGCTGGTTATTATGCCGTGAGCCACGAATCTCGCACAACACCGCGGGAAGCTCAGGCCCTCCTGTTCCTAACAGGTACGCACCCCACCGCATGTAATCAGCCCCCATGTACCCTAGACACCACCGTAGAGTCTGGGGGGGGGGGGGGGGGGGGAAGCAGGGTTACATATGTATAGTTATGTATATTAAGAATGTCCTGTCACCATTTATTATTTTAAGTTAAGTAATGTGCCTTATATAGTTAGAGATTAGATTGTTCCCATGCAGGAAGAGGAGTGAGCATGTGCTCAGCACGGTTTTCCCAGAGTAGTAACTCTGGAGCATAATCAGACTGGCCCCACCGGAAGGTCCTAAGTAAACTCCTGATCCAACAAGTACAGACTAAAAATGCTGTACATCGAAGCAGGATAGTGATCCCAGAGAATAGTACTGTATGCGCCTATACACGGGTCATGTATTTGTATTTGTAACCATGTATTATTTGTCATCTTAACTCTGTGCCCAGGACATACTTGAAAACGAGAGGTAACTCTCAATGTATTACCTCCTGGTAAAACATTTTATAAATAAATAAATAAATGGTCCACCTGAGATTGGACAGTATGGAAGCTATGTAGGAGATTGCCAATCTAACAATACTAAGGCAAATATGCATAATTACCTCCCCAGCGTAGGTGTGAGAGCTGCCAGGGGAAGAAGCACATAGTAACCGTATTATCTGCCTGTAACGGATCGGGGGACTCACGCTTCCCAGCGTGTCCCCGTCACCTCAGTTTCCTCGACTTCTAACCACCCCTCTCTCCTGCGTTCTCACTCTCTCCCTTCTCGCGCGGCCGTTCCTCCGCGACGCGGTTTGCCTGCTCTGACGTGCGTTCGGGTCACGTGCGCGGCTCCCGCACTGTGCGCGCACGTTCCCGGTCACTTGCTACCTCCCGCGGTACCCGCATCCCTCGGCGTGCGCCCATCTCCCCAGCCCTTGCTTTACCTGGATCCTCCGCCTCTCCTTCCCTTCCACCTCCTCTGACGAGCGTCTCCCCGGCGCTGCATCCCTCGCGCCCTGTGACACGCACGGTGCGCGCGCATAACACGCTTACAGAAGGCGCGCGCACCTGCTCCAGTTATTCACCGCCCCTGAACTCTAGCTCCGCCCCCCGTGGCTTACAAGCCATCTCCCTTGACTATTTCCCTGTCTCCTCCCCTGTTCTCTCAGACCTATCCCTGCAAACTCTCTCTCAAGCCTCTGCTCCTCCTCTCTTCCCCATTGGTCCCCCTTCCTTTATAACCCCACTCTGTCCTCTTAGTCATTGCTCTGCATAGCTTTCCTGTAGTTCCTGTGTGTGCAGTGTCTATGCCTAGCTCCCTTGTCTGTTTCAGCGCTGGTTCCTGTCCCTGCCCCTGTTTGGATTCCCTTGGTTTGAACTGGTGTACAGTACTGCTTTGGATTTGACTACTCTACCTTCTCCTGCCCTTGAACCCTGGCTTATGGACATCACTGCACTGCTCTCTCCAACCCTTGAACTCTGGCACACGGACATTACACTCCGATCTCTGGCACCCCGGACTCAGCAAGTATACGTTAACCCTTACTTACCAGGCCCGGCAACACATTACCACACTCCGGGCACGCCCTCACTGCTGTGGGTGCGTGTTATACCCTTACCCACCTCAGTACTGGGGACTGGCCAGGTCTGCGGGCATACAGGCGTTACACTGCCCCAGTTAATATCTGAAGTGGAATCTCACACTCTCGCAGACTTCCTTCACTACACATTTATGCTATCCTGTTTCAACTCTGCCCTCTCTCAGGCTAAACAAACATACTTTTCTTTACTAATCAACACACACAAGTCTAACCTACGCCAACTTTTCTCTGTCTTTTACTCCCTACTCAGACCACCCTCTACTGCCTATTTTTCTTCTTCCCTCTCACCTCAGGACTTTGCTGACTATTTCAAGGAAAATGTGGAATCCATACGTCGGGACATCCCCCCTGTATCCTATTCCCATCCTACACCTCTTCCTAACTCTGCTCCTGCCTTCCTCGACTCTCTTCCCGCTGTCACAGAGGTGGATGGTTCGTTGCTGATCTCCTCTTCTCCCTCTACCACCTGCCTTCTTGACCTCATTCCCTCCCATCTCCTAAAACCTCTTGCTCCGAATATAATCCCTATGCTCCCACAAATTTTGAACTCCTCCCTCTACTCTGGTACCTTTCCCTTCTCCTTCAAACATGCAACAGTTATAACATTACTCAAAAACAGCAAGCTTGACCCTAACTATCTTTCTAACTATCGACCTGTCTCCCACCTGCCTTTTGCCTCTAAACTCCTTGAACGTCTTGGATTCTCTCGCTTACTACAATTTTTCACCACCTATTCTCTCCTAGACCCTCTACATCTGGCTTCCACACTGCTCACTCCACTGAAACAGCCCTCACTAAAATAACTAATGACCTCCATGCTGCCAAAGACACATGTCAATACACTCTGCTCATATTACTCCACCTCTCTGCAGCATTTGATACTGTGGACCACCCTCTTCTCTTTCATATTCTCCATACTTTTGGTATCCATAAAAAAGCTCTATCCTGGATTTCCTCTTACCTCTCCCATCGTACTTTCAGTGTCTCTTTTGCTAACACCTCCTCCTCCTCTATCGATCTCTCAGTGGGGATACCCCAGGGCTCTGGCCCAGGACCTCTTCTCTTTCCCCACCTCTCTAGGTGACCTAATCACATCTCTTGGGTTCAAACATCATCTCTGTGCTGATTACACACAAATTTACTTTTCAACCCCTGACCTTACACCTACTGAACAGATATGCAATAAAGGAGGGGTCAAAGCAGACAACTCCCCAAGTATCCTACTTCCTGCACACGGTATATCAACACAATAAGGTGTTTATATACCATGTGCAGGAAGTAGGATACTTGGGGAGTTGTCTGATTTGACCCTTCCTTTATTGCATATCTAGTATTTGTTATCTCTATATGCACCGGTTTCACACAACAAATTTTGTATTACATTTAAGGTGAGCGGTTTTCCATTTGATGTGTTTACCTACTGTACAGACCAAAGTTTCTGAATGTCTCTCCACTATAGCATCCTGGATGGCCCTCTGCCGACTTAAACTTAACATGTCAAAAACGGGGCTCCTCATATTTCCTCCCAAACCTGGCCCTACTACCTCCTTCCACATTACTGTTGACAGCACTATCATACACCCAGTAGCACAAGCACGCTGCCTAGGGGTCACACTCGACTCCTCTCTCACATTCTCCCCTCACATTCAAAAGGTAGCTAAAACCTGTAGTTTTTTTCCTCCGTAATATTACAAAGATACGCCCTTTCTTCTGTTGCTCGACTGATAAAACTCTGACTTAGGCCCTAATTCTCTCCTGTCTCGACTACTGTAAACTCCTGCTGTCCGGCCTTCCTGCCCCTCACCTGTCTCCCCTACAATCTATCCTAAATGCTGATGCCAGAATCACTTTACTCTTTCCTAAATCTGTCTCAGCATCTCCCCTGCTGAAATCCCTTTCCTGGCTTCCTATCAAATCCCGTATCACACACTCAATTCTCCTCCTCACTTTTAAAGCTTTACACTCTTCTGCTCCTCCTTACATCTGAGCCCTAATTTCTCCCTATACATCATCCCAATTCTTGCGCTCTGCTCAAGGATGTCTTCTCTCTACCCCTTTTGTGTCTATTGCCCTCTCCCACCTTAAACCTTTCTCACTGACTGCCCCACACCTCTGGAATGAGGGGAACACCTTCCCCTCAATATCCGACTAGCACCCTCTCTATCCACCTTTAAGACCCATCTTAAAACACACCTCCTTATCGAAGCATATAAATAGCTCTGTGGCTCATACTTTACATCTCATACATCAACCTTGGCCCCTTGCAGACGCACTTACCAGAACACCTTTCTATGGTCTCTGTACATTCTTCCTACTTACCAATTAGATTGTAAGCTCTTCGGAGCAGGGACTCCTTTTCCTAAATGCCACTTTTATGTCTGAAGCCCTTCTTCCCATTATGTGTTATTTATATTATTTGTTATTTATATGATTGTCACGTGTATTACTGCTGTGAAGCTCTATGCACATTAATTGTGCTATATAAATAAAGATATCTATACTTACATACATATATACTAAGCAGTGTTCTGCCATAAGGCACCTTCGGTGCTGGAATACATTACAGCCAATTCCAATAAATGAACCGTAAGGTGTCTTCCCACGACAGAAGGTGTCTCATGGCAGAAGATTGCTTATTAGATATGGTTCTCCATCCTAGAAGAGGGTAAAATGTGTTGTACATGTATGAGAACTGGATTTCAGATTTACTTTTTAGACAAAGGCCCAGAGGGTAGCTGAAACGTTGGGCCAATATATATATAGCAAATAAAAAGATCATTTGTGAGCACATTCACATGTCTTAGGCAGGTCTGCAACCCTGCCTTTCACCATTATCACCCAGTCTTGAAAATGCAAAGCCAGCAGTACAACCAACTTCACACTGATGATACCCATTAAGGTTGAAATATGTCTGTAAATGGTTTCTCTGGCTTTGCATCTGATTCCCATGCTGTGCTTTTAAAGCTGCGTGAACAGCAAGCATTAGCTTATATGGGCTCCATGTAACAATGGATTTTCAGTCAAAAGGTGACACGAGTGCTCGTTTGCATGTCATTTCCCAGAATCCCTTGCTGCAGTGGAAGTGTTGTATGCCGGGTGATAATGGTGAAAGGCAGGGTTGCAGACCTGCCTAAGACATGTGAATGTGCTCACAAGTGATCTTTTTATTTGCTATATGGAATACAGTGGAGGTTTCTTGTTACCTTTTTCACCCACTACAGAGAATGAATTTCCCCTAGAGTAGCTAGTTCAGCTGCAGATAATCATGATGAACTGCTGAATAAACGAGGAAGTGTTTTAAAGCATACAGAGAGCTGCCATGGTTAAAGAGACTGCTGTTCCCAGAGAAGGGGGACTGAGAAGAGTTCTCCCCAGTTGTGGAAGCTGGCACAGTCCCCTAGACCCGCTGGTCAGTGGTCACGGAGTCTGCTGGGACTGCCTGGGTCTTAATCCCAGGAAGAGGAAGGAAGGATGTGAGACCTCGCTGAACCGGGGACATCCAGTCCATAACCTTGGAATTACAAAGGAGAGTTTATTTCAACTCTCGCAGGGTTCAGGGGGAACTACCTGGAGCCCCAACTGAAACAGATAAGAGAAACACTGTATTGCTATTGCATATGCCAGGGCATGTTTTGGGGTGGTAACCAGTTTATCTGTCCCTCCAGTTAGTAAGGGCTGAAGCTGCAAGTATAGTTAGTCTCCTAAGAGGAGTAGGCATTTATTTTATGATTTATTTGAACTTAAAGGGACAGTGGGCCTGTTAGTGTATTATTTAACCCTGTAAATAAACCCTGTATAGAGAAATACTAAGTTTCCTGCCTTTATCTTGGACTAAAAGAGACTACAACGTGGTGTGGGCATCACAATTAGTGGAGTTTAATGCGGGCAGTCCAAAAGGCATTGAGCAGTGGAAACTGTAGGTTTTAAAATAAATGCAGGGATTTAAAATGTGCACAATTTTATTTATTTATAAAAATGTTTTACCAGGAGGTAATACATTGAGAGTTACCTCTCGTTTTCAAGTATGTCCTGGGCACAGAGTTATAAAAATGTATGGTTACATTAAAAGAACAGGGTTAAACAGTGAATTCACAGACATTTCATGGACAGAGAGTTGGAAAATTAGGTTCAGGGGATAAAGGGCTTGTGAGTTTCAGATTGAAAAATGAGCAGCTTTAACATCACCAAACAGCAGCCGAACAGCAGCCGAACAGCAGCAAACGGCTCACACCCTTTGGCTGCCCTTTGGCTGCACCAAACGCTGTCCGCCTTTGAGGCAACGCAGATGTACACTGGGGTGGTTGAGATTGAATCTGTTGCAGCTGTGAACCAAAAGTTCTTTGTGTCCTCTTGGATCATTAACATTCCAGTGGGTGGGGTTGATGTTCCACAAAGTTCAAGCACATGTTAACCCTTAGCACGCTGGTCCTGTGCAGAGGGGAGCAGTTCTTGGGGAGTCCCATCAGGCTGTCCGCCTTTGGGGCAACGCAGATGTACACTGGGGTGGTTGAGATTGAATCTGTTGCAGCTGTGAACAAAAAGTTATTATGTTCAATTGTAGGTCTGTTAGGCATATTAACACTATATAAGAAGCACAATGTAGACAATCAACTGATTTGATGTCACTGTATTATATCAACAAGTAGCAGATACGCAGCGGGAGGTTCATGTTCAGTAAACCAGAAATAGGCTTCCTTTCAGATCATAAATGTGTTAAACTGCTGTAATCTAATCTGAAACAATAATATGACTATAAAGTTTAAGTTCAAAGCGTGTGTTCAAAATGTCCTCCTTCTGCTGAAATGCCCGTACAGTACGAAGATGAGAACGCCACTGTCTGATTGCATAATAGATAACGCGGTGATCCAGCTGCTCCCACTCCTGAACGATACAAATTCATTTTTTCAGTCCTCCTAGTGACGATCCTTTATCAGGAAACATTTTATGTAAGTGCTGTGGACCATCATTCTTGCTCTGTCTCAAGCACTTTATAACGTGCTTATCTTCTTCACTAGACACCATTTTGTAACTACAGTATGCACTATGAGGTTGGCACGCCGTCACCGATTCCACAGAATATTTATTAGAATATGAAATAACTCTTTAATGTGATAATCTACAGACCTATTTCTACAAGATATTCCAAAAAATAAAAGGGGTCCAGCTTTTTCTGAACTGTGTGTATATGTGTGTATCTTTATTTATACAGCTCCCACAGTGTACTCAGCGCAATACAAAGACCGTACAGGCCAGGCTGCAGACAGCTTTCACTGGGCCCAGGACTATAGTTTCCACTTGGCTACCCATCCCCAGTTTCGGCGGCCTTGCGAGACCCCTCCTTCTCATCCTCTCCCTCTCTGACTCCCCTCTCCCACACCCCCACCTCTCTCTCCCAAACCCACACCCGTCTCTCACCTCTCTCTCCCTGATGCCCCCACCTCCCTCAAACCCTCACTTCTCTCTCCCCCATACACATAACCCCTCCCCCCCATACACATAAAAAACCTCCCCCACACACATAGTATCCCCCCTCTCCCGCCACACACACACACACACACACACACACACACACACACACACACACACACACACACACACACACACACACACACACAATTCCCCCCCACATAACACACACACGCACACCTCCTTACCTGGAGGCCTCCGGTGCCGTGACGATTAGCCCACCTACCTGCCGGGGCTGGGCCTACACGGGACGCCAGCCGCAGCAGGAGAGAGGCCCGCTGCTTGGGGAAGCTGGTGCCTGGCAGCCGGACGCGGATGATGACCATTGGTTGGACCCAACTGCCAGTGCTGGCCGGGCCCCCTGCAGCTGCCAGACCCGTGACAATTTTCCCGGCTCTCCCGCCCCCTGCTGGCAGCCCTGAGTACAGGGAATTATAGCACAATAAGCGCAGCAATGTCAGACAATATGAAAGGAAATCCCTGCCCTGGAGAGCTTACAATCTAAGTGGTATGCTGAGAGATTTACAGAGACAGCAGATGAGGGAATATATATATATGTATTTACATCCACGTGTATTACAGGGCTATGCATATTCTAGGATATCTGATCTGGGATAATGTGTTTTTTGGGTTACGATTCCCAGTGTTTCCTCCTCCCACAGGTTTTTTAGCCATCTCTAAGCTCCCCGGTCTCCTGTTCCTCTCTCCTTCATCCCAGCGCTGCATTAATAGCGAGGGGGCTGATGATGTGACTTCCCTCTGTCCAGCTTCCTCTTGGAGATGAGCCTTAAAAAAACAAAAAAAAAAACACACACAACCTTTATTAACCCCGTCAGTGCCAGAGGGCCCTGCAACGCAGAGTAATGCGTTACAGGTCCCTCTGAAGCTGACAGGGTTAAACATACTAGTAGGAAGCAGCACACCCCCACCTCACTAACTCCATACAGAGGGCAGAGGGCTTCCCTTCAAAAAAGACAAAGCCCCCCCCCCGCCCCCCCTTACTGCAGTTCAAGTAAAGAAGAGTTTCTCATGAGAGGCAGGTCCCCTGGTAGCATTTCTCGCATTCACTGTGCCTTTGACTGAGGAATTATGTAAAGTGGAATCAGGTGTTTTACATAAAGCTGGGAGGGGAGAAGGTCTGCTGAGCACATGTCTACAGCCCATCATCCACCCGCACCACTCGTCTCTCCATCCCCTGCAAGATACCTCTTCCTTCATCTGTTAACACTGCAGCAGGCATTGGTCCCTGGCTCAATATGCTGTGATGACGTTCCCCCCCCCCCCCCCGTTTGGCAATACACACTGATCTGCAAAGACACTGATGCACACACCGTGGCACTGATACCCATAGGGTCCTACTCGATATGCCATGAAGCCACCGTCCCCGCGCTGGCGAATATTTTAGCCACATTCATTTGAATGGAGTTGAAACGTCTCAAGACGGCTTCTCTGCACGTTGAGTAGCTGCCTCTCTCTGTTCTCCTCCCGCAGAGCATTCCTTACTGCTGCTTACATATGTGCAGAGGTCACCCTGGGTCACCCTGGTTCACCCGATTAATGAATAGCCTCCTGCATACTTTTCTGCACGAGGACTTGCTTACCTCATGTGAGGTAAATGTGTGAGCATACATTTTTAATGTATGTAATTGTATATGCAGTGCTTGAAATGCTCTAAAAAGCGGTGATTTTCTGGCTGGTTTCAATAGCATTGAACCTAATGCGTGGTCCCCCGACCTCTCGGGGCCCTCCGGTTCTTGCGCTACTGGCACTGGGGCAATAATATTTGCCCACTGGATACAAAATGGCTGCAGCATTAGGCTGCGTCTATAGTATTTCAGACGGAGCGGAGGGCAGGCGCGCGCTCGCTGCGCGTTCACATCTATGGTCCTCTTTGAGGATGTCTGTAGATGGCGCCAGCGCGCACGTCAGACAGAGCTGGCAAAGGCGCGAAATTGAAGGAGACAGAGCCAAGTGATTTTTTGCGCGATGGCATGATCACATGACCTGCCTTCACCAATCAAAGTGAAGTTACATTTTCAAAGTGACGCCATTTTTCTTTTTTGTATGCCGGTGGTAAACACACACAACACAAACAACACACACAACACACACAACACACACAACACACACAAAATTAAAGTTCATTTCCATACCGGGGGAAAGTGAACTTGTCTGCACAGTGCTTCAGATGCTGCATCTGAAAAAATGCCGGTGGATCGGGATGTGAGGTAGGGAAGTGACGTCCGCGCCATGGCCGTCATTGCCACGCCTCCAAATATTCATTGCCACGCCTCCAAATATTCATTGCCACGCCTCCAAATATTCATTGCCACGCCCCCAAATCGCGCCCGCTGCATACCCTGCAAAGCGTGTGCAGCGTGTGTGCGCCTCCCCTCTGTCTGAAATACTTTAGACGCAGCCTTAGACGGCCAATAGAAAGCTGTGACATCATCCGGAGATGACATCACGATTTTCTATAGAGGAACCACGTGGCCATATTTGTTATTTTTAATGTCAAACACAGAAACAAAAAAACGACAAATATCTTGGGTACCCAGTGTTTGGAGGTTGGAGAACTGCGGATCTGCTCTGGGGGGGGGGGGGGCCGGCGGTTCTGGAAATTGGGGTGTTGCTTCTCTAAACCTGTAAAACGCTGGTGCAAAGCTCTTTGACCTCCCCCCATTTGAGAGAGATTTATACAATATTAGTTCTATGCTATTTTCACAATAAATTCAAATGTCGTAAAAACAATAAGGGAGAACTATGGGTTTGCTACAGGTTTTTAAACAAAAAAAGTACTTGTTCTCTCTAGTGCCATTTCATGTGACCACAGTTTATAGGTAGCACTATGTATGGAACTGTGTTTTCATGCTGTACAAACAACAAAGAGTAATAATGTCTCTCTCTATAGTATCTGGAAAGTAAGGGGATTTTTTGTGAATGAAGTGACAGTTTGGGGGCTGCTTGTGTTCTTGGCTGAGTGATTCCTCTTTTGTGGGCTACATGTTTGCTTACATTTTTTGTTTGAAAGCTTCACACACATCACTGTAGCAGATTCCTCTCTCGCTGACACCTGAATGTGGGACAGATATGTTAATGCCTCAGTAGGGACGCATTGACTTCCAGCCATTTGAATAAAAGTTGGTACTTGACCAACTCTGTGCTAACATATTCACACCATTTTGAGTAGTGCGGTCAGTCTCATGCTGAGGACCTGAGCTATGTTTTCCTGAGATGTTTCTCCATCTAACTCGTTCACAGATGTTTATCCTCCTACAGATAATTTCTCACACATATGTTCCTCCCTTACCACTGTTTCTCTCCTCGCAGATGTGTTTTCCTTCAGATGGTCTCATTTTGTGTCTCCTCCTCTCGGGTGTCTCTTCCCGAAGATGTCTCTCTTCCTGTGCCTCCTTCTGCAGATGTGTATCACCCTTGTACCAGATGTCTCGCTATCTCTCTCTCTCTCTCTGCTCTGCTCAGCTCCTGTAGCACAGCTGATAAAACCATCATGTTGTGAGCTGGGATCTCTCTGTTGATGGCTTCTCCACGTGTGGTCCAGGAAATAGTCTGTAAAACAATATAAAGGGAGGTGATGCGATATTTCCAATCTACACCCCCCCCTTTCTATCACACCAAAAGGTTCTGTTCTGGGATGCACTCCTTAAATTATATGAATCCCTGCAATCCTGTGTCACAAAATGTAGGCCCTTATATAATATTCTGTAAAGCTTCTTCTCTGTATCCGGGAAGCGCTACTCACTTCAATAGAGCCTAGTGCAAGGTCTGCAACCTTTCAAGGAAGAAGAGCTATTGTATTAAAAGAAATGCCTGTCCAAAATATTCCAACACATGCATGAATATTACACCCCCACAAACACACGCCTATACTGTACACACTAATAGGTATATACTGTATAAGCATTAACATACGACAAACTTACTTTAATCAGAATTAGGGAAAGGAAAATATGTAATAAAAACAAAGGGACTGAAAAAGACCTACAACCAAAAGAAATAAAGCACCCACAGAATGAACCTGTGTATTACAGGCGGTGCTCCCTGGAGTAGACACAACTTTCTCATTTTGGTTATAAGTCTCACAGAACAGGACTTACAGAAACTCCAACAAGGGGCCACTCTGAAGAAGTGGGTACAAAAAGATATATATTTATTGAACAAGCAATTGAAAGGGACAAAACAGACTATAATAAAAGCACTAAAAACATGTACAGTAAGTCCTCGTTTTACGACGCTTCGCTTTACGACGAATGGCTTATCCGACGCTGTCCAATGCATCCCTATGGCCTGTTTTACGACGCCAAAATGGCTTATCCGATGCTCTTACGACGCTTTGCAAAGTTGCAACATTATGTCAATCAGAAAGCTGCAGTCAAGGAAATCATCCAGATCAGTCTGCGTGAGGGTTTTGTGGTGTATTTAGGCCTTTAAACATGTCTAACAGTTTTATTATACAGTTCTGAATTCAATAAATAGAATCTTTACATCATAATGTATGTGTGTGCAGCATAATCTTATTGTTTGAGTAAAATATTTTGTGTATTTTAGCATTAAAAATGACTTCAGGAACGGAACGTTTGATTTCCTATAGGAAAATGTGATTCGCTTTACGACGTTTCGCTATCCGACGCCATTTTGAGTAACGCATTGCATCGGATAACCGAGGACCGCCTGTAGTGGGCCGTCTCCAATGAACATTGTCAATGCTAATGTGTACAATAAACAGTATAGTAATACTAAAGGCTCCTATGTGTATCTTGAATAATAAGGCACATGCCTATAACGAGCCCTAGTATAGCTAAACACACTACCATAATAATCAAACCTCACAGTCATCCCAGTAATAAGGGGGGGGGGGGGACAAAGAAATATGCCTCTCCCATAAAAGGGATATAACCATGTAGCTAGCGGAGAGATAATAAACCACAATTGGAATAAGCATACTAATAATATATGGATATGTGCAAACTGCAACAATGTATACAGAGCAAACCTTGATGGAACTGCAGCAACATTGAATCCGGACATACAATAAGTACAAAATGTAATTGTATTGTATGTCTTTATTTATATAGCGCCATTACTGTACATAGCGCTTCACAGTAGTAATACACGTGGTAATCAATAATTAACAGATAATACAAATAACAGGTCTTGGGAATAAGTGCTTCAGACTTAAAAGTAACATTAAGGAAGAGGAGTCCCTGCCCCGAGGAGCTTACAGTCTAATTCCTGAGTTGAAAGAGTATAATAATTCTACCCCCAGAATAATCTTAAACGGATTATAAAATACACGTGGAGCATATCCCAGGTAAAGGGGCAATTAAAGAGATGGTAAATTGCCTACTAGGATAATAGTATAATTCTAATGAATCAAATACCAAGGTACTAGAAGTGCCAAACTACACTTATTTGACAACTATAGATTTAAAAAAAAAAAAAAAAAAACATTTTTCGAAATTCTTAAGAGAATAATTTACAGCGTAGAATCTGGAGACGGTATTTTTTTAATCTTGTTTTCACCACTTCAATAACACAATGAGATTCATGCTTTCCTGCTCCTGATTTAACACGCATGTGTAACTAGCTGCTCCCCGCAGGTCTATCACATGATTACCTCTTCTGGGATCAGATGGATTCCATGCTCATGTGGGTTCTTAGAAGTAAGGGAAGTTAGTCTCGGCTCTTGTGGCTTTCGGGCATCCCATATGTGAGACGCTCTCTTACCGCATAACACAGCGGTTTTCTATAGGTGTTCTGTGGAGGTTTCCATGAAGCTGAAAACGGCTCCTGGCGGATAATTCACCTCTCACAAATCACGACGCCTTCATTTTTTTCTATGTGCTGTATGATGTAATTAAAAAAAGGTAGATATAGTTATTATAATATATATTATATATATTTCAATAACTATATATGTATATATACAGTGTTCAACAAACCTATACATTTGCTCGCCCCGGGCGAGTGGATTTAACCCCCGGGCGAGTAAATATTGGCCCAAGCAGCACATGTTTGGTACTAGGTGGCGAGTAGATTTTTTTGTGTGGCGAGTAGATTTTTTGGTGATTTGTCAACCACTGTATATATATATATATATATAACAGCTGCTATCACCAAAGCGACAGCAAAGAAACAGCACTCAAAGTTCAATCAAAGCAAAAAGTGTATTAAACAAAACACATCAGCACATAGAGAACCAACGAAGCCTAAACGGAGAAACGCGTCGGGCGTACTGGTTCTTTCTATCAGTGTTTGCAGATCGGAGAGGACGTGTAAGGCCATTTATACACTCTGTGCCTGTAACCGGCATACGTGACGTCAACGGAGGAGGAGCGCGCAAGTCTCGCGATGCCCAGACGCAAGTCTCGCAGCTGCGAGACGCGGAAGTGAAAGTAAGGGTATTTTTTGTGAATAAAGTGACAATTCTTAGATTGTATAGCTCTTCGGGGCAGGGATTTCCTTACCCATTGTCTGATTTTTGCTGCACTTCTTGTATTATTATAATTCCCTGTACTGTATTCTTTGTGACGCGCTGAGTACACTTTTGGCGCTATATAAATAAAGACATACAATACAATTTGGCGGCTGCTTGTGTGCTTGGCTGAGTGATTCCTCTTTTGTGGGCTACATGTTTGCTTATATTTTTTGTTTGAAAGCTTCACACACATCACTGTAGCAGATTCCTCTCTCGCTGACACCTAAATGTGGGACAGATCTGTTAATGCCTCAGTAGGGACGCATTGACTTCCAGCCATTTGAATAAAAGTTGGTACTCTGTGCTAACGTATTCACAACATTTTGAGTAGTGCGGTCAGTCGGGTGCAGGGTAGCAAACACCAAAAGGAGTACAAACATCAGCTGCAGCCACAGCGATTCCGCAGAACGCGTGAGGTATATTGAGATACCAACTGCAGGACTGCAGGACACTGTGACTTCAGGTGTAATCCGGTTCATAGGACGAGTGTGAGATACTCCTAACATTCTCAACTGCTTTAAAAGGGCTCATACAATGTGAGTTTTTTTACCTATCATGATATACTAATGTTTTTTTTAAATAACATAGAGTTACACTATATTTGTGTCTCTTACCTTCCCTATATATACATGGTTTACCTGTGAGACGGAGGACAGGCATTTGGAACCTTGTAGCAGCTACATGCTAAGTTGATTGTAACAATCCAAGAAGTCTGGTGAGGAGCGGGAGATCGTTATCCGTTGCAGATCCCAGGGTGGATAAAAGGCTCTTTAATATTATTATTCTGTGAGTGCATATCTTAGGCTGAGTCCAGGATCAGAGCTTAGGCGCTGACCCGTGCTGGGGCGCGCTGGCGCTTGTCAGTGAGCCCCTGCAGCCGCAATGAGAGCGGCTTTAGCAGGGGCTTGCGCACGCGGCCGCAGGTCTTACCAAATTTCTAGTTTGAGCGCTCACGGGAGTGCAGGGCCGGTCACGTGAGCGGTTCGCCCAATGAGGGCGTCACTGGCCCGCCCCCCCCCCCCGACACGCCCCCGGACGGCGTGCGAACTAAGGCCAGGGAAAGCACTCGCTATCCCTCAGCCTCAGCGCGCCTCTGCACGGCTGGAGTCACCATGGACTCAGTCTTACCATTTAAAGGTGTTAATTGTCATTACATACTACCCTATGTTTTCTTCTCTTTTCTTTCATTGCGCCTATGTCATTCTTGTGGTATATATATATATATATATATATATATATATATATATACAGTATATATATATATATATATATAAAATCAAAATAATAAAAAAATAAATAGATGATACCGTTCTGTGGCTATCGAAATGCTTTTATTTGTGCGAGCTTTCGAGATACACTGATCTCTTCTTCCGGCGGTGTTACAATGAATGAAGCAAAAGGTAAACTTAAAAACAGTGTCTCTTGGAATGTTATCTGTGCTGTTCCTTCCCCTGGTGTGGATGTGTTTTATGGCTAGAGGTGTTAAATGGTTACTGAAAGCAAGTGAAGAAAGAGTGTGTATGTGTATCAGTGTGAATAAAAATGAATGGAGAGCCCACAGTATATACAGTGCTTTACACAAGGTGTGTGTGGAGTGGGACTGGATATAAATGGTGTGGGTGGGTGTGGAAATGTGAGAGTTAGTAGCACAACTAAAAGTGTGTGTGGATACTTAGTGGTCCCTATTGGTGTATAGGGATGGAAAAACAAGGAGTATTAGTATGTGTGAGAGACAGCTGTGTGTGCATACATTTAGCACAGTATGTACAGACAAGGCCTTTAGCGCTTATGGGACGAGAGTTCACTACTGTCAGTAATGACTCATAAAATTACGATCTCTGTTTAGGCCACTGCTAGTGTCCCGAACAGTTGCATAAATTTGTATTCATGCAACCGTCTCTCTTTCGGGGTTTTAAGATTACCTTTGAGTATGGCAACCCTCAGATCGTTCATCTTATGGCCAGAGTCAGAGAAATGTTCGCCAACAGGACTGTCTCTTGTACTGCGTGTGATGCTGTGGCGATGCAGGTTCATTCTCTTGTTTAGCCCCTGCCCTGTCTCACCTATGTAGTATGCACATGCACATGATGAGGTACACGACATTGCTGGAGGAACAGGTGAACCTTCCTCTGATTTTGTATTCCCGATTCCTGTGTGGTATTTGTATTGTGTCCGCTATGTAGAGCATTGCGCAGGTTTTGCATCTTGGGTCCTGGCATAGTTTTGTCCCGCATTCAGTTGTACTGCTGAATACTTTACTCCTCACCATAATATTCTTGAGATTATGGGGTTGTCTGTATGATAATAAGGGTGCTTCAGGGAAGACCTGTTCCAGTCTTGTATCTTCCTGGAGGATGGGTTGTAGTTTCCTGGCGATCTTGCGTAGGGCTCCTAGGTGTGGGTTATATGTGACCATCAAAGGTACCCTGTCGCTTGTCTCCTTCTGTTTGTATTCAAGGAGATCACTTCTTGGTATTCTGGTGGCTTTCGTTAGCCACAGAACGGTATCATCTATTTATTTTTTTATTATTTTGATTATTGAAGCTCGGCTAACACGGTACTGATACCTCTACATATATATATATATATATATATATATATATATATATATATATATATATATATATATATATATATATATATATATAATTAATGGTAGATGCTATTCAAAGATGCTAATTTACTCACATTCAAATATGCCCTACTACAGCAATAGTCCTTTAAGATATATAGGATGGATGAGCTGGTGTTATAAAGTCACAATACATTTTTAAAGGAATTTGCAGTTCATTAGAAGGTTGCAAACAATAGTGCCTTTAATTCTATTCGGTTATTATACATCGGGTTCTCAGGGTAACGATATTGAAAAAGAATACAGTATGCATGTTTAAAAAAATCAAGATAGGTAAAAGTCCCTTATGAACCATGGATAGATGAATACTGAATCATTGTGATACGCTGTGTTAAAGGGTTCCGTGTTTATAGCATTATCCTGGTTGGTCGTACCATAGTAATTACACTGACTGCCAGCAGGGCCTTACTAAGGCCTTGCATCTACTGGTTGTGTATCGCCCTCTAGTGGAGATGAGTGTGTTCTGGATTCAGATTGCTAAATGGTGCTAATGGCATGTTAACCTTACAAGGGCATTCCACCCCGTTAAGCAAAATAGCACAAGCTTACACTTTCCGTACTATATTACAATACGTATGCATGCATGGGGGGACGGGGGGGTCTGTGTATATATCTGTATTTAGACTATGGCCTCTATTCAATATGCCGTGAAGCCATCTTCCCCATGCTCGGGAAGATTTCAGCTCCTTCACACCATATTGTGTTTTAGTGTGTTAATGAGTGTTCATCTATGTGTCTGTATATATCAGTTTGTGATGTGGGATGAAAAAAAATGTCAGCTGTCTCACATTTTAATCTTGGGTAACTATTAATTGTCTGTTAAATCTGCCCATAACATATATTGTCCTCAACTGTCCATGAAATGTCTATAAACAGTGGCGCAGCTAACCATGCGCGGGCCTCCGGGCAAATTTTTTCTATTACTTTGGCCTTGCATGTGCGATCGGCACTTGCCGGCTGCTCATGCGCATGCGCGACTGGCAAGCTCCGATGGGACATGCGCATTAACGACCGGCAAATGTCGATCGTGCATGCGCAGTTGGCAAGTGCCGATTGTGCATGAGCAAGAGCAACCGACAAGCGATCTTCGCTCATGCGCAGTTGGCGAGTGCCGGGACAAATCTGGATTGGTCACCATAGAGAGCGGGACCCCAGGCTTTGCCCAGGCTACAGCCCTGTCTGTAAACATAATATGTAACGATGTATTTGTCATAACTGTGCCCAAGACATACTTGAAAATGAGAGGTAACTCTCTATGTAACATAGTAGATGAGGTTGAAACAAGACATGCATCCATCAAGTTCAACCTATGCTAAATTTAGACAACAGACACTTTTTCCTATATCTATACGTACAGTATATTGATCCAGAGGAAAGCAAACAAAATAAACCCCAGTGACATATCATCCATTGATATCTCATAAGGGGAAAAAGAAATTCCTTCCCGACTCCAAGAATTGGCAATCAGATTACTCCCTGGATCAACATCCTTCCCATGTATACGTATTTGGTATATCCTGTATACCTTTCTTTTCTAAAAAGATGTCCAACCTTTTTTTGAACAAATCTATTGTATCTGCCATCACAGTCTCCATGGGTAAGGAATTCCACATTTTAACTGCCCTTACTGTAAAGAACCCTTTCCTTTGTTGCTGGTGAAATCTCATTTCCTCCAACCTTAAGGGATGAACCCTGTGTCCTTTGTACTGCCCTTCGGATGAATAGTTCTTTTGAAAGCTCCTTGTACTGTACCCGAATATATTTGTTTATCGTTATCATATGCCCTCTTAGACGTCTCTTTTCTAATGTAAATAAATCTAATTTAGCTAGCCTCTCCTCATAAGTTAGATTGTCCATCCCCTTTATTAATTTGGTAGCTCTTCTCTGCACTCTCTCTAGTTCCATAATGTATTTTCTAAGGAGCGGTGCCCAACATTTTACTCCATATTCAAGGTGTGGTCTTACTAATGCTTTGTAATGGGGCATAATTATGTTTACTTCCCTTCCATCCATTGCCCGTTTAATGCAAGATAAGATCTTGTTTGCCTTTGCAGCTACTGCATGATTTTGGGCACTATTGCTAAGCCTGCTGTTTACCAGCACTCCTAAATTCTTCTCCATCAAGGATTCCCCTAATTTATCCCCATTTAATTTGTATGTCGCTTGTTTATTCTTGCTTCCCAAATGCATAACCTTACATTTATCTGTATTAAACCTCATCTGCCATTTACCTTCCCAAGTTTCCAGTCTCTCCAAGTCCTTTGGAGAGAAATTACATCTTGCTCTGATTTCACTACCTTACACAATTTAGTGTCATCAGCAAAGATGGAGACTTTGCTCTCAATCCCAACCTCAAGGTGATTAATAAACAAGTTAAAAAGCAGGGGTCCCAGTACCGATCCCTCAGGTACTCCACTCACAACTTTAGCCCAACCTGAAAAAGTTCCATTTATGACAACCCTCTGTTGTTTATCCTTCAACCAGTTTTCAATCCAGGTGCATATATTTTTACTGAGTCCAATTTGCTTTATTTTGTACACCAACCTCGTGTGAAACCGTATCAAAAGCATTTGCAAAATCTAAGTAGACCAACTGCATTACCCTCGTCTAATTTCCTACTTTTCTCCTCAAAGAAACAAATAAGGTTAGTTTGGCATAATCTATCCTTCATGAATCCATGCTGACTATTACTAATAATGTTGTTTTCCATTAGGTATTCCTGAATATTATCCCGTATTAAACCTTCAAGTAGTTTCTCCACTATTGAAGTCAGGCTTGCAGGTCTGTAATTCCCCGTTGTGATCTAGCTCCCTTTTTAAATGTAGGCACTACGTCTGCTTTACGCCAATCTTGTGGTACTGAGCCTGTGGAAATGGAGTCCTTGAATATTAAATGTAATGGTTTGGCTATTACTGAACTTAACTCCTTGAGAACTCTTGGATGTATGCCATCGGGGCCTGGTGCCTTATTTACTTTCATTTTATCAAGCCGCCTATGAACTTCTTCCTCAGTTATTAATATAGAGGTTGTGGCTTCCTCCTGCAGCACTACAATTGAAATTGATTCTTCCCTGGTAAACACAGAGGCAAAGAATTTGTTTAATACCTCTGCTTTTTCCTCATCTCCAATAATCTGCCTGCCCATCTCACACTGAAAGGGTCCTATATTTTCTTTTCTTATTTTTTTGTTATTAAGGTACTTAAAGAACTTTTTAGGCTTGATCTTACTTTCTACTACAATCCTTTTTTCATTCTCCATTTTTGCTAATTTAATTGCTCTTTTGCAATTTTTGTTACATTCCTTATAATTCTGATACAATGCCTCCGTCCCTTCTGACTTCAAGAATCTAAACGCCTGCCTCTTCTTTTCCATTTCCTCCCATACCTGATTATTTAACCACACTGGTTTTGACTTATTTCTTTTATACTTATTACCAAAGGGTATACACTGATAAGTGTGCTTTTCTAACAATGTTTTAAAGACTGCCCGTTTATCTTCTACATTTTTCCCTGCAAAAACATAATTCCAATTTATTCCTTGTAGATTGCTCCCCAGTTTATTAAAATCTGCCTTTCTAAAGTTTAAGGTCTTTGTTGAACCCAAGTAATCTGTTTTTTGATCATTTATTTCAAAGCATACCATGTTATGATCATTGTTACCCAAATGTTCCAGGACTTGAATATTTGCTATCACTTGTACATTGTTTCATATTACCATCCAGTACTGCCCCTCTCCTGGTTTGTTCCTCAATAATTTGGGTCATATCATTGTCTTTAAGCACCCCCAAAAAACGGTTTCCTTTTGTTGTAACGCTAATCTCATTGCCCCAGTCTATGTCTGGATAAGTAAAATCCCCCATTATGCAAACATGACCCAGTTTTGATGCCTTCTCCATTTGCAAAAGTATTTTAGCTTCCTCAATCTCACAGATATTTGGTGCTTTATAGCATATTCCCACAAACATTTTCTTTATACTTTTACCTCCACTGCTAATTTCTATCCACAAGGTCTCTATATTTTCATCATACCCTTCATAAACATCATCCCTTATAATAGGTTTTAGATCCGGTATAACATAAAAGCATACTCCACCTCCTCTTCCATTTGCTCGATCCTTCTGAAAAAGGGAATAACCCTCTAAATTAACTGCCCAGTCATGAGTTTCATCCCACCATGTTTCAGTAATGCCTATGATATCATACTGCTCCCTTCCAGCTATTAATTCAAGCTCCCCCATTTTATCTATCAAGCTTCTTGCATTAGCAAGCATGCATTGAAGTTTTTTTCAGCCTGTACTATTATCTTATCTGCTCCTTCCTTTCTGCGCCCACTTGGTTTAGTCTTTAGAAGTTTTGAAGCATTATCTGTATTTACCATGAGTGTCTCACTTCTTCTCAAACTCTCACTTGCCCCATTCTACCCCCATAACCCCTTGTTATTTCCTCATCTATTCTATTTAGTTAGTTATTTGTTTCATTCTCCTCCCCCCTCCATCCTAGTTTAAAATCTCCTCCAACCTTTTTAACATTCTTTCCCCTCTCATAACTTCCTGGTAAAACATTTTATAAATAAATGAGCATCAGCTATAAATGGTAAAGAGCATTAAAACCTTAGTCCATTAGCACCATTGAGTAAATCTGGGCTTTGCTGCAGCTTGTAACTCTGATCTGGCTGTTTTAATAGTCTCATCTTTCACTTTTACAGAAAATAAAGAAATAGAATCATGCTTTTAATCTAACTCCTCATTATGACAGCCAATGCTCATTTATTTCAGACCTTCAAACAAAATATTTAATAAAAGAACAAGTTCAGTTTTATTGTAAGGCACAGTCATGCAAGTAAATGTTTTTCCTAAATGACATTTTTATTTAGTAAATGTATTGCAATGTAATGCAGGGCAAGATGTGAGCCCTGCAGAAATCATAATATTACACGTAAGGTCTGCAAACCGGTCTATTCTGCCATTTAAATGCATGATTATCAATTATTCTCTAGATCAGTGAAGATTTGCTTCATTAGATGGGTGCAAATAAATGTCCCAGCTCTCAGTGATATCTAAAACAGTCCACGGTCCGGTTCTTTTCTTAATTTATTCAGAGACCATAGAAAACCTATTTGCAGCATTATTTCATTCAGTTACATCAGGTCTTCAGGCATATAGAATTTGGTTATAGAGGGGAGAATCTTCAGCTCAGCTGATGTTAAGTGATTCTGCTGCAGCTTGGTGATACATTATTCACAATTCTATACATCCAAATATAATCTTTTATACATTTTCCTTAACCCAGCAATCACCTGTTTTTCTCACTGTCAGCCCAATGTTCTTAGTCAACCATCAATGTTTAAACCAATCTAACTTCACATCCTTAACTCTTTGCTCTGAATTAAGAACTCCATTGTTCTGTCACTAAGTAACTATAGGATTAACCGTGTTCCTAATTTAAAACCAATCTCTATTGTATTGTTTTACTAAGTAACTATTTCTAACAAACCCAATATAATTTCTAACTTAATACTAGATTCCATAGTTACATGCTGAATGTGTATACTGTATAGACAATATTGCATCTTTATTTCTCACACTCGAAATCGTCCTAACTCCAGTCCTCAACTATAGCTGTAAGTTATGTTTGGTTGGAAAATGGGGATAATTGTGAACCTGAGAACTGTGTGGTGCAAATGGACATCCATTGCTCAGTGACTCCCAGAAAGTAAAGCGCATGGGCAGTGCATTCTCAGTTCCATTTTGCAAGTGAGTTGCTTGGCACTTGGATCCCCATTCTGTATGTCATCGCTGTAGAAGGACAGACATTTAAAGATGGTTTCCAGAGTATCTTCAGCAAAGATCAGTGAGACGTAAGGCACGGAAATATAAAGGGACACAGAAAGTTTGAGGCAGAACTATGTATAAATCAGTTCCATATAAAAGATCATGGGAAGTGAAAACTGGAATTGGCACCACGAGGGGCCAGCATCATAGGAAGAGGATGCCTGGGTACAATATTGGTTAGTGCAATATTACCGATTATTTTCTATCCTGTTGGCTCTGTCTTGTTGCGTCTGGTCAGGGACAGCTGCTGGCCTCTATGGTTTGTATAGGTAGCACGGGGAGCACCAAGTGGGAGATACGACTCCACACCCCGCTCAGCTTGTCTGCGTTCATCTCACTGTGGGAGCTGAGGCTGCTTGGCCTAGCAAACTTTTCCCAGAAGAAGTCTCTGACTTTCTCTTCTAGTTCTCTGAGTGGCAGCCCCGGCTCCAGCGTTGGCTCTTCCAGCAGCACTGTGAGCACCAGCGCCACATTCTTGAAGGCGGCGTTCTCATGATCGCAGTATTTGTAGAGGATGAGCAGTGAGCCGGCTGGCAGCTCTTCCAGTCGATGCAGCACTGCTGCCCGGGATGTGGACTGGAAGCCCGAGCTCAGAGTCTCATCTATCTGCAGCTTAACTATATTACTGTCTTGAGTAGCTTTACTAAGCCCATCAATCAACAACCAAGTGGCATTCAGGGAAGAGGAATAAGCCCTAGCAAGACGGTTACTTAAGCAGCGCAGGGTGAGCTCTCCATCGCGGGCTGCGGTAAGGATGAGGGTGATGGGCTCATTTGGATGGGAGTTGTTAAGGTGTTTCTGCAGCATTTTCTGACTTCTTATCCACAGCACTTCATTTTGCCCAGGAAAATCAGTTCTGAGATTTTCAAACTCATGCTGAAAAATCTGCAGCACTGAGCTATTGGAGAAGTCAGAGGATGTAGTGGCCCCGAGCAAAACATACAGGTATGAGACAACGGCCACCAGCAGACCAACTGAAAGACAAGGGAAACAGTCAGACACTCATCAGTTCAGGGGGAAATCGCATGCAACAAAACCAAGTCTAGATGATAAAACATGTTCTTCCTCTGCAACTGGCTCACACATTTGATGCATGGAATCGGAGCCTTCTGACCATTGAGAAATGTATTTATTATATATATATATATATATATATATATATATATATATATATATATATAAAAATATATATATAAAATAAAAAAAACAGGCGCACTCATAGTGTAGTAAGTATCAAGAATATTTATGGACTGGTAAAAGTATAAATTGCGTACTCACAAAACATCACAGAAATATAAACATGTATGAGACTATGCTCAATCGCCAACCAGGAAGACTGTAGGGTCCAAGCAGTGTACGAGATGATCTTCCGGGGGCTTCCCCATATGAAGTGGGGATCGGTGCCTGTGTAGATGGTTACCATATATCGGGTGCTCTGCGTATTTCCCCCGCCTTCAAAGGAGTCCCAGCAGTATAGTACGTGCAGGAACGGAGGCTCCACCGCGCACGACACGAGCTAAACCTGAGTAGGTACGCTCCGTGTACCGAGTGCTCCGTGTACTTCCCTGCTCACGTGTCTCTGATCTCCAGACTATCGCGAGAAATGAAGTGTCCCTGGGAGGTTCCTGAATGGACCGTCACTCCACCCAGTGGTGATTCAATAAATGGTTGGCAATAATCAATAGACAATGCTAATGCTATAAACTGTGTGTGAATGGTGCAAAAATAAAGCATAAAATAATCAGGGGTACTAACACATGTACTCCAGAACACACCCTACGCGGCCCCTGACAAAGTCTTAAGGACGAAACGCGTAGGGTGTGTTCTGGAGTACATCTGTTAGTACCCCTGATTATTTTATGCTTTATTTTTGCACCAGCCGTAGTGCAGCCAAAGGATGTGAGCTGTTTGCTGCCGTTCATTGATGTTTGTTGGTGTTACAATTGCTGTATTTCAAACTCTGCACCCCTTTCACCCATTGCATGCAATTTTCCAACTCTATCTGTCCATGAAATGTCTGTATAACATGGTTCATTTAATGTAACCATGTATTGTTATAACTCTGCGCCCAGGACATACTTGAAAACGAGAGGTAACTTTCAATGTATTACTTCCTGGTAAAACATTTTATAAATAAATAGCTCCGGATGTACTCCTTTAAGTTTTGTTTTATAGTGAGGCATTGCTGTGATGCTGTAGTGCAGTAGTGATATAGTGCTGTAGTCATGTAGTGCGGTAGTGCTTGATTTAGTGCTGTAATGTTTCAGCGCTGTATTGATTTAGTGCTTTAGTGTCTGGGTGCTGTTGAGATGTAGTATTTGAGTGATGTAGTGTTGATATAATGCTGTAGAGTTTGATGTAGTGCTGCAGTGCTATAGTAACATAGTGTTTTAGTGTCTGAGTGCTGTAGAGATAATGGAGTGCTGTATTGGTGAAGTGCTGTAGAACTCATGTAATGCTGTATTGCTGCAGTGCTGTAGAGGTGATGTAGCGCTGTATTGCTGCAGTGCTGTAGAGGTGATGTAGCGCTGTATTGGTGCAGTGCTGTAGAGATGATGTAGCGCTGTATTGCTGCAGTGCTGTAGAGATGATGTAGCGCTGTATTGCTGCAGTGCTGTAGAGGTGATGTAGCGCTGTATTGCTGCAGTGCTGTAGAGATGATGTAGCGCTGTATTGCTGCAGTGCTGTAGAGGTGATGTAGGGCTGTATTGCTGCAGTGCTGTAGAGATGATGTAGCGCTGTATTGTTGTAGTGCTGTAGTGGTGATGTAGTGCTGTAGTGGTGATGTAGTGCTGTAGTGGTGATGTAGTGCTGTAGAGGTGGTGTAGTGCTGTATTGGTCAGCTCGATCTGCCTCTAAAAAGCCAGCAAGTTCCCATGATATCAGGTACGTCATAAGAGCATTGTAAAAGTTAATAAACTTCAGATAGTTTCCCCACTATTGATGTCAGGCTTACAGGTCTGTAATTCCTTGGTTGTGATCTAGCTTCCTTTTTAAATATACAGTAGGCACCACGTCTGCTTTACACCAATCTTCTGGTACTTAAATATCACAGTCTGGCTATGACTGGGTGCATACCATCAGGACCAGGTGCTTCATTTACCTCCATTATATTACACCACACTTATTTCTGTGTTAATCAAATATTAGTTCAAGTTAAGGCCGTGACCTTGGAATATACAGAGGCAAAGTATTTCATTCATCTGCCTTCTCCTTCTCACAAAACAACTGCCTGCCCATCTCACACTGAAAGGTTCCTATATTCTCTTTTCTAATCTGTTTGTTATTAATCAACTTGAAGAACTTTTAAGGATTAATCTTACTTTCCATTGCAATACTTTTTCATTTTCAATTGTTGCTAATCTGATTGCCCTTTTTGCAACTTTTGTTACATTCCGTATCATTCTTATTATGCCTCTATTCCTTGTGGCTTTCACCATCGTAATGGCTGCCTCTTCCTTCCCATTTCTTCCTCTATCTACTCAGGAGGGCAGGCTGATAATATTGTGGGGCTCGGTGCAGGGAACTGGTGCAGGGCCTCTTACCTTCTCCCTGACGATTTCTTCCTGCAGTGTCCCTCATCATAGCGCCGCGACGTAAAAAGGCAGCGCTTGGACACAGAACGTCCCGTTGGCATAACAACGTGATGCTTCATGCTGTCACATTACGCCCCCATGGTCATGGCAACGCGACGCTATTTGACGTTGTTTGCCATAATGAGGGAAACTGCAAAAAGACATCGCCAAGACGAAGGTAAGTTACAGAGGCCCCGTGCTCTCTCCTGGCAAAAAGTTTAATTGTTGTGGGAAAGAGCTCGGGGTCTTTGGTCTCTGTACCCGCAGGGCTCGGTGCAGTGGCACCGACTGCACCTCCATCAAGCTGGCGCTACTTAGCCACATGAGTTTTTTTTTTAACATGTATTACCCAAGGGCATACACTGATAAGTCTACTCATCTAACAGTGTTTTAAAGATTGCCCATTTATCGTCTGTATTTTGTCTTGTAAAAACTTCCTCACAATTTATGCCTCATAGATTCTTCCTTAGTTGACTAAAATCTGCTTTTCTAAAATTAAGAATCTTTTGTTGGTCGCGTACAGTATAATACTGTTTTTTGATCAATTATTTCAAATGAAACCCTGTTTTGATCAGTTTCCCAAATTTTCCTTCACTTGAATATTTGTTATTACTTTTACATGGTTTGATATTACTAGATACTATAGGGCATGGTGGCCAACTCCAGTCCTCAAGTGACACCAACTGGCCAGGTTTTAAGGCTGTCGCTAATACCTGACCTGTTGGTGTCCCTTGAGGACTGGAGTTGGTCACCCTTAGGGTATGATTCTGGATTCTTATCATAGCTACATGTTTTCTCCAGGTCATGGCTCATCATAACTTTAAGACCTGATCATCATTAAGATTGATGTAAAAGTCTGAAGTGTTCATGGAACTAGAATATTAGTCCATTTGTTTCCAGATGGACTTGCAACACATTGCTTTGCAATGCAGAAGGGTTAAAAAGGACCACCCCAATTTCATAACTTGGACTGATTGTAGATCTTCAAGCAGCAACCCACAGCTATGTATTATAATAGTAACGAGTATGTAACGAATTGCTGCTTACCTGTCACATACACCCAATTGTCTCTTATAAAGTGCCACCCTCCATGTGGCTTTGATTTGTCTCTCAGATCTATCTCATTGTCCTGTGTCTCTCTCACAATGTAGCCATCTGTCTCTGTGTGTTCACATGTCTCTGCTTGTTGTCTCCATTTTGCACACTGCTTATCTGCCTTTGATGTCACATTGGTCAGCACCTCTGTCACAAATTGTTTGTCTAAATGTATGGAGAATCTCTTTTTATCAGCATTGTCTTCTGTATTTATGGATGGTTTCTCTTCCTCAGATCTTACTTGTGTCTCTATGGGTGGTTTTTCTTGAGTAGGTTGTCTGGTTGGTATCTCTGCCATAGTTTGCTTGTCTGCTCCTGTGTGACAATTGTCTTCTACCAATCTTCCTTCTGTCTCTATGGATGGTTTCTCTTCCTCAGATCTTACTTGCGTCTCTACGGATGGTTTCTCTTCCTCAGATCTTACTTGCGTCTCTACGGATGGTTTCTCTTCCTCAGATCTTACTTGTGTCTCTATGGATGGTTTCTCTTCCTCAGATCTTACTTGTGTCTCTATGGAAGGTTTCTCTTCCTCAGATCTTACTTGTGTCTCTATGGAAGGTTTCTCTTCCTCAGATCTTACTTGCGTCTCTACGGATGGTTTCTCTTCCTCAGATCTTACTTGTGTCTCTATGGATGGTTTCTCTTCCTCAGATCTTACTTGTGTCTCTATGGAAGGTTTCTCTTCCTCAGATCTTACTTGTGTCTCTATGGAAGGTTTCTCTTCCTCAGATCTTACTTGCGTCTCTATGGATGGTTTCTCTTCCTCAGATCTTACTTGCGTCTCTATGGATGGTTTCTCTTCCTCAGATCTTACTTGCGTCTCTATGGATGGTTTCTCTTCCTCAGATCTTACTTGCGTCTCTATGGATGGTTTCTCTTCCTCAGATCTTACTTGCGTCTCTATGGATGGTTTCTCTTCCTCAGATCTTACTTGTGTCTCTATGGAAGGTTTCTCTTCCTCAGATCTTACTTGCGTCTCTATGGATGGTTTCTCTTCCTCAGATCTTACTTGCGTCTCTATGGATGGTTTCTCTTCCTCAGATCTTACTTGTGTCTCTATGGAAGGTTTCTCTTCCTCAGATCTTACTTGCGTCTCTATGGATGGTTTCTCTTCCTCAGATCTTACTTGCGTCTCTATGGATGGTTTCTCTTCCTCAGATCTTACTTGCGTCTCTATGGATGGTTTCTCTTCCTCAGATCTTACTTGTGTCTTTATGGATGGTTTTTCTTCCTTAGGTTGACTGGTTGGTATCTCTGCCATAGTTTGCTCGTCTGCTCCTGTGTGACAAATGTCTTCTACCAATCTTCCTTCTGTCTCCTTGGATTGTTTCTCTTCCTCAGATTGACTGGTTGGTCTCTGCCCCATAATTTTAAGCTCTCTCTCTGGTGAATATGTTTCTGTATGAATTCTAGTTTTGTCTAATGAGTGATCACTCTTTAA